>NW_028300755.1:0-159498 GCF_049724085.1 Artemia sp. Qi Xiang Cuo
TATTTTGGGTGTTTTTAGATCTTTTATATGTTCTGTAAGAGCCAGATCTATTTTTGTTAGCACTAATTGTATTTTATATGAATTTTTGTTTGTTTTGTAAAAATTATTTTGTATTTTGTATGAACTATTTTGTATTTTTGGATTTACTTTGTGTTTATTACGTTTATTTTAAAATTTAGCAAAAAAGGGCTTGAGCGAACAGTCACATCCATATAGTTTCCAGCCAAAAATCAAGCCTTTAACTTCAGGGAACAGGCATCTCGAAAACCTGCTCTTTCCACGACCCAATCAAATTATGAGTTATGTCTTGAATTGTATTGTTGGAATACTTGGCCCCAGTTTGTTCAGATAAATGTCCTCATCAGATTTTTTACTTTTGATCCCTTAGTGATTTTTCTTCCCATAGTAATAATTATTCATTTTCCTTTAATTTTGGTGGTACAAGTCTCTTTCCTTCTTTAAATGCAAGTTGGTTACAAAGACCACGAGGAATTAAGCGTGCCGCTGGGGATGTTTGACCAGTAATTATTAAGCCCTCGGATTGGCTGGAAAATTTCACCACCACCCCATCACCCCTTCGCAGGCACGCGGCCGACTGAGCAGGCTGGGGAAAATTGGAAGTGTCAGCTAGTTAGTTCCTTTTTTGTGGCGTGACTGATTACAGTAAGATTTTTTATACTATATAATCTTTGACTTTATAGTCTAGGTCGAGTCTAAAGAGATAGTTAGGAATATTACCGGTAACCGTTTGGCCTTTAAAGTGGCCCCTGGGACCATTCGATCACGCTATAGTACCCTAAGGCAGGATATAATGTAAATCGGGCACAGACGCGCACCCGATAGACACGGAACCGTTGAGGTAAGCGCGGGAATCCCACTAACATTTGGGCCGACAAGGGGGTCTCCCCGTCGAGTAAGTGGCATAGCAACCTATTTGCGCCATTTTTGCACCAATAACCAATGGTGACCCCCGTAATTTACACCCCAATAAGTGGTGCCAGCGGTATAAATCAACCCAATAAGTGGTGCCAGTGGTATAAATCCACCCAAGATTGACAAGTGTGGAGGAGTTTTAGGCAGCATTCATAAGGTTGATGCGAAGGGAAGAGACAGGAGAGGCTCTCGTGTACCGCTAGATCTTCAAGTAGAATTAGATGTAGCGTTATCATATTATCTAATTATTGTAGTGTAGATAGAATGTAATATATCATATAGACAGCAAAATAATAAAAAAAAGCCTTGTAAAAATCGAAAAAAAAATCTAGTATAGTAGCTAGCCTAGAACCATGAATAATCTTAGTCCGGTAGATAAATTTTAGATAGGGATGTAGAATAAAAGAAGAAATGTCGTAGAAAAAATTTTTCGCACGCCTGATGAAGCCATAACATAAATATAAAATAATTATACAGAAGAAATAGTTAATAAATGGCGAACATTTTAAAAGCCCAAAGGCGAGCAGTTACTAATGACGGGGCGTCATTAATTGATGGGAAGGGTAATATGTACCATGCGTAAAATGTGATGTATTTAAATTACCAAAATAAAGTTCTATTCCTTCTTTCTAAAATAATTCCGATTTCCCATAATTAAGTTAAACCTAGTTTCAAAAATAAAGTTCTTAATCAGCAAAGAGAAAAAGTGCAGTCACCCCCAGACGAAGAACGGCACTATCCAGGCTCTAGATTTCGCTAAGAGAGTGAGTAATAAAAAATATGCTACGTACAATATTTCTAAGGAAGTTTAAACGATAGGAACCGTGTGAACGTCTAAACCATCAAAAATAGTTAAGACAGATTATTGGACGACGGGTTCACCTCCTTGGTTCACTCAGGCCAATGGTGAGGCAGTTCTCACGGTGCAAAACTAAAAAGCTATGTTTGAAAGTAAGGTAGAAGTGCTTTTGGAGATATCTGGTGGATCAGAGTCAAGCTCATTCACACATAAATTGTTCAATCTTTGTAATCGTTATTGTCATTTTGAAGTGACCTATTCTTCTGCACCTGATTATGTAAGTTCAATAAATATATCGCCTTTTTTATCTGTGTTTATTTCATTTTATATATCTGAATCTAGTCTAATAATAGGTAATTAGTCTCCAAGGTAAACGCTCCCACGGAATCGGATCTCCAGATAGCTCAAGAAAAAGAGGCCACATTTATATGTCTACATATTCTATTTTCTCCCATCAAGTTCAAGACTTTTGGGCATAATATCGGCTTTAACGCGGTCAGTATATAGCACCATATGTAGTAAAGCCAGCCTATTTTTCTTACGTAAAAATACGGAAAGCTGTCATTACTTCAGCTTGAAATTACATTTCTAACCCCTGTTAGCCTATAAGTGTTTATATCTTCTAAGTCAGATCTGAACGTGCTGTAGAAACAATATTTTGAAACATCATAATTTCTAGCTCAATAATGCTTAATTCCTCAGAACCTTTGATGGATTAAGTTACACAAAATAATCTAAAGATACTCAAAATCAGCATAAAATACAATTCGATTAATATGTATATTGAAAAATTCCAGCATCCGGATCAAATATAAGAAGTAATAATAGGGAAATAAACCTATGCTGTTCATATCTGATTTATTGAGAAAGCCAGATTTTATTTTTGACTAGTAAGAATACATTTGATTTAGATACTAAATTATTCCATCGCTACAAATGGCATAGCCTGTAGGATTCGAACCAACTGGCCGCGCCATTTGTAGCGATAGATGTACCGTGAGTATGTACCCTTAATACGTACCATGAGTAAAATGCGATTTATTTAAAATACCAAAATAAAGTTCCTTCTTTCTAAAGATAATTCTGATTTCCTATAATTAAATTAAACCTAGTTTCAAAAATGAAGTCCTTAATCAGTAAAGAGAAAAAATGCAGTCACCCCCAGACAAAGAACGGCACTATCCAGGCTTTAGATTTCGCTAAGAGAGTGAGTAATAAAAAATATGCTACGTACAATATTTTTAAGGAATTTTAAACGCTAGGAACCGTGTGAACGTCAAAATCATCAAAAATAGTTAAGAAAGATTATTGGACGACGGGTTCACATCCTTGGTCCATTCGGGCCAATGGTGAGCCAGTTCTCACGGTGCAGGACTGAAGAGCTATGTTTGAAAGTGAGGTAGAAGTGCTTTTGGAGGTTTTTGGTAGATCAGAGTCAAGATCATTCAGACATAATTCTTATATTCTTCAATCGTTGTAATGGTTATTGTCATTTTGAAGTGACCTATTCTTCTGCACCTGATTATGTAATTTCAATAAATATATCGCCTTTTTTATCTGTGTTTATTTCATTTTATACATCTTCATCTAGTCTAATAAGAGGGAAATAGTTAGCATGTCTCCAAGGTAAACACTCCCAGGGAATCGGATCTCGAGATAGTTCGAGAAAAAAGAGGCCATATTTATATTTCTACATATTCTATTTTCTCCCATCAAGTTCACGACCTTTGGGCATAATATCGCCTTTAACGCGGACAGTATTTAGCACCACATTTAGTATAGCCAGCCTATTTTTTCATCCCTACAAATACCAAAAGTTTTCATCGCTACAGCTTGAAATTACATTTCTAACCCCTGTTAGCCTATAAGTATTTATGTCTCCGAAGTCAGATCTAAACGTGCTGTGGAAACAAAATTTTGAGACGTCAGTATTTCTAGTCCAATAATTCTTAATTCCTCATAACGTTTGATGGATTAGGTTAAACGAAATAATTTAGAGATATTCAAAATCAGCATTAAAATGCAATTCGTTTAATATGTATATTGAAAAAAATGCAACATCTGGGTCAAACATAAGAAGTAATAATATCTACATATCTGATTTAATGAGAAAGACAGGTTTTATTGTTGACTAGTAAGAATACATTTGATTTAGATACTAAATTTTTCTATCGCTGCATGAAGAAGTTTTTTGTAGAGTTGAATAAAATGGTTTAGTCAGGAAATTGAAGCCTTATTCTAGAAGCTTTATTCTTACAGCTTAAGTTAGAACAAAAGAATGATGTATAAAGCTAATTGTTTTATTCAGATAATGTATAATAGTCAGAATAAAAATCCAAAATAGGGATCTAAATCCGGTGTTTGTGCCTCCTGATCATAATTCTCCACTAAACTCACACATCGTTCAACCGAGGTGGTATGCTCTATAAAACATACCTCTTCATCCCTGGTTAATGGCGATGCAGCACATACATCGGATGGTGGGGGCGGTGTAGGTTTTTTTTCAATAATTCATAGTTTCTTCTGTTAGCTAGTGACGGAGGTGGTCGAGGTTGTAGCAGTAAACCTGAACTAAATAAATCATTGCAAGACAAAAACCTTTTTATTCTTCTACATCAACAATTAAAATGTCCCTCACATCATCCCTCATTTCCTATAACGATCCTTATGACTTAATACATGCGACTAGCTGATTTTGAATTATTAAGAATAAAAAGAAGAATTGCTGAATGCTATAACATAAAAATATAAATAGGGGTATCTAACCCCTAGGTTGGCCGTCAAAAGACAATACAGGCTGGCTTAATCAGCCATCCCCAAACACCAGGGAAGGAATATTAAGTTGCTTGGGTTATTTCACAACAGGTCCAACTAATGCAATTGAAACAACTGGGGGTGGTGCTATTTACGTTTCTATGCCCCCCCCCCCCCATTGTGTTTAATGATACTACTAGTTGTAGTAGTAATGATACAATATCCCCACTTTTTTTCTTTTTAACTCGGCCTTGCACCATACACACTACATGAGCACACTTTCTAATGTTGCTGTAACGAAGATAATTTGTATAATTTATAAAACAGTATATATTTTCAGTTTCGAATATTATGTACCAAACACGAGATCTTTTTTGGAAGAGATATTGGCCTTATGCTTTATTCTACCTCAGTGTGTTTGCAATAACATTATCACAAAAACAGATGGATAGCTGACATATTAGCGACTGCTGCCCCAATAGCTACAGTTACTGTTTCCTTCTTCCTAAAACCTTTGCTAAGATCTGTTGGGCTTGAATTATCACGACAGGTATTTAATCTCTTTCAAACTTTATTTACTTACTTGATATTGATTTATATGCTTTTGTTCATTTTTTGTAGTTACTTTTTTTTCTTCTGATTTTTAATGAACATCATTTTTTTAAGCTTTGATAGCTGCTATAATCAAGCAGTATCTTACGTTTTTTTTAACTAAATAAGATCACTTTTAGTTTTAATTTTTATAATTTTTCGTTGATGACTTATTCTATTCATCTTTAGAGCTAAGTACCTAAGCTTTGTCAGTTTCTTGTGTTTTTTTATGACAATAGATTGAAAAAAACGTCTAGTAATCGAACGCCTGTCCCGCACTATAGTTACAAATACATTCTTAGACCACACTGGCTATACATGACAAACGAAACTCAGAGAAGAGAGTAAGTAAAAAAATGAAAAATAAAATAAAAAATGGTGAAAAAACGAGGATTTTGTCAGCCAGCGAACCATGAAGAAGACAAAATATAAGCAAATATTTCGACAAGGACCTCCGCCAAGTCGTCCTCAGTGCTAAACAAAAACAAAAAAGAGAAAAAAAAAACGAGAATCTAACCTTTCGAAGTTTCCTGTACAAAGACAGAATAGACACTGAATAAAAAACCAGGCAGGAATCAATGAAAATGAAATTTACCAAGATGATTGTGTAAGGATCTTTCGTATTGCATTAATTTTGGCTGGTCTACAATTTCGGTTTTCATTAGATATGCAGATAGGTTCTTTTAAGTTTTTTCGGGTGAAAATATTGATTGAGTCCTTCAAGATTAAACTGTCGTAAATTGGGCTTAATGAAATATCTCCAGTATCTCTATTTATTGCTAAATTTTGGTTCATATATTTTTTTATCTCAATTACCTCCTTAAAAGTTTGTGGTACGCCATTAACAGTTGATATTAAAGTTGCCTCGTCAAACAGAACTAGATGGGTCGGGTTTACGAAAATATGCGAAGCCAATGCCGAATCAAAGTTGTCATTGTTATTTCTTAATCTCAGGGACTTGTCTATTGAAATTTTGTGCTCATGCAAACGTTCACCTAGTTGTTGATGGGTTCTACCAATGTGAAATTTTCCACAAGAACACGGGATTCTGTAGACAACACTACCCAGTACAGGGTCTGTTTTATCCTTTCCTGAGTTAATAAAAGTTAGATAGACGATTAAAAAAGATAAAAGAACAAAATAGGGAGCTTGTCCCCCTTGATTCAGTTACTCCGGCAATTGAGAAAAAAACATTCATCGTTTTACCACATACATCCCGAAACTTGGCGATAAACTTAGAAAAATTTTAAATAAACATAATCTCTCTGTTTCTTTCAGAACCGAACAAAAGGTTGAACATTTTTTTAACTCAGGAAAGGATAAAACAGACCCTGTATTGGGTAGTGGTGTCTACAGAATCCCGTGTTCTCGTGGAAAATTGTACATTGGTAGAACCCATCAACAGCTAGGTGAACGTTTGCATGAGCACAAAATTTCAATAGATAAGTCCCTGAGATTAAAAAATAACAATGACAACTTTGATTCGGCATTGGCTTCGCATATTTTCGTAAACCCGACCCATCTAGTTCTTTTTGACGAGGCAACTTTAATATCAACTGTTAATGGCGTACCACAAACTTTTAAGGAGGTAATTGAGATAAAAAAATATATGAACCAAAATTTAGCAATAAATAGAGATACTGGAGATATTTCATTAAGCCCAATTTACGAAATTTTAATCTTGAAGGACTCAATCAATATTTTCACCCGAAAAAACTTAAAAGAACCTATCTGCATATCTAATGAAAACCGAAATTGTAGACCAGCCAAAATTAATGCAAGACGAAAGATCCTTACACAATCATCTTGGTAAATTTCATTTTAATTGATTCCTGCCTGGTTTTTTATTCAGTGTCTATTCTGTATTTGTACAGGAAACTTCGAAAGGTTAGATTCTCGTTTTTTTTCTTCTCTTTTTTGTTTTTGTTTAGCACTGAGGACGACCTGGCGGAGGTCCTTGTCGAAATATTTGCTTATATTTTGTCTTCTTCATGGTTCGCTGGCTGACAAAATCCTCGTTTTTTCACCCTTTTTGATTTTATTTTTCATTTTATTACTTTCTCTCTTCTCTGACTATAGTTCCACGTACGTAATTATTTTGCAAACGATCATTGCACCAATGATATATCTGTTCATGAGTACTCGAGTTTAACACTGTTCAACTTTCAAGCTAATTTTTGACTAATCAATCACCGTGAAGATTAAGGTAAATATTTTTGAAATTGAAAAACATGGGTCTTCGGAACAGTAGTTTTTATATCTGTTTGAAGAACATGGCAAAATATACAAAGATGTAGTATTAGTAGGCAATACTGGGGAACATATTAGTATTTTCATGTGCTTTTCATGCTCATTTTTTTCTATTTCAAATTTCCGCTTTTCTTGCACAAATTTGACGTAAAAATGAAGGTTCATAAATAATTTTTTTTTATATATATTTTTGATCAACAAATGAGACCATGGTTTGGCTCTGGCATTAAATTTAAATCGCAACTGGGAAAACATACATAATGTGTTTTATATCTAAAAAAAAACTGGGGCTTGGGGCCAGCAATCCTGTGCTTTTGCATAATCTTTCTGTTTACCTTCACCAATTTTATCCAGGCATCTATTTAGATCTGGGTTGACTCTGGCTGAGCTTACAGAGTCCCACCACTGATCCCCGCTCTATGCCAAATAACCAGCAACGCCAGGACTTGAATCCCTGTCCTCACGAGCAAAGGACGTCAAGTCTAGCGTGCTAACCATTTGGCTAAGACTTGGCTACAAAATCGCCTAGCCGTGTAAAAAAAAACAAAAAAACAATCGTACTAGGGTACGATTGTTTTTTTAATGATTCAAATTATGTTTTTCAGAGTTAATAACAATATTTTGTTCTTCGTAGGTTATTTCAATATTTGGAATACTGTTCGTGATATATTGGGGGGGAATTATTCACGATGTGCCAGCAACACGAAAAGTTGAGACTAAGTCATATTCAACACGTCACATTCACTACGTGTTTTTAGTGACCATGCGGTATTTCTCCATCCTCCCAATTCAGATCTAATGGTTGAAGTCGGTCTGGAGGTGAATGTAGTGATCATATCCCACTGTCCCTCTCAATTCCTAGAAGTGGTATTCATTCTTCTGAACTTGGTAAAAGAAAGCCAAAATCTTTTCATCTTAAATGTTGGGATAAGATTGATAAGGATATCTTCCAAGCGGAGTGCGACCACATATTGGATAAAATTCGAGTTCTGTTTCAGATCCTGCGGTGGCAAACTAGGATGGACCGGTTAGCGATACGGATAGAGCTGAATTTTTATTGTGCACAGAGTACCCCTGCTCTAAAAATTGCCCAGATGTACGCTGTCCCTATGAGAAAGTGTAGACCGGCACCAAGAACTTTGGATGGTGTAAAAACGAAAGCCTTAAGGTCGCATGTCAATCCTCGAAGTTCTGGCTACGTTTGTGGAATGAGTGTGAAAAACATAGAAATGGAATTGTTAATACCTTGCGGCTACTTACAAAGCGGCGTTTTCTGAAGGAGCTCCAATCTTACCGAGTTGCTCAAAGTGTTGTAGTTGCCGAATCGATATCAAATTACCCAAATAAGTTATGGAAGACTCGTTTGGCTAATAATAAGACTAGAGAATATATAGCTACTATCAGTGAGATACAATGGTATTCGTATTTTTTGAATCAGTTTATTGAAGCTGATGCTAAAAAATGTGAGAAATTTGAAAGAGAATTAAACGATCGACTGTTTAATCCCGGACCGGGTGCCTTTGTAGTTAGTACCAAAAACTTGAGTGACGTTATACGAAAGCTTAAAAAGAAAAAATAAATGGGTTGTGATGGTATTAGTGCCCTTCATTTTCAAAATGCGTCTGACAACCTGGGATGGACCAGTCTGCGATACCGATTGAGCTGAATTTTTATTGTGCACAGATTACCCATTCTCTAAAAATAGCCGAGATGTACGCTGTCCCAATAAGAAAGTGTAGACCAGGCACCGAGAACTTTGGATGGTCTAAAAACGAAAGCCTTAAGGCCACATGTCAATCCTCGAAGCTCTGGCTACGTTTGTGGACTGACTCGTTCGGCTAATAATAAGACTAGAGAAGATATAGCTACTATCAGTGAGATACAATGGTATTCGTATTTTATGAATCAGTTTATTGAAGCTGATGCTAAAAAATGTGAGAAAACAGAACTAAACGACTGACTAGTTGGTCCCGGACTGGGCGCCTTTGTAGTTAGTACTAAAAGCTCGAGTGACGGTATACGAGAGCTTAAAAAGATAAAATAAATGGATTGTGATGGTATATGTGCCCTTCATTTTCAAAATACGTCTTATAAGCAGATTTTTTATTTTTCGTTGCTTTATCAAATGGTTTATTGCAAGGGTTTAGTCCCGGATTCTTTTTGTTTAGGTCTTATTTCACCAATTCTTTAAAAAAGGGACGAATCCATATGAGAGTTCATCATACCAACCCATAACTGTTTCAAATGCATATGCTAAAATTTTTTAATCGCTTATAATTAATAGTCTACATTCTACTTGCTATACGCCTTCTTATCCGTTCGGATTCCAGCCTAAGCTGGGATTTTTCCATGCTCTAAAATGTTTGTGATTGATGCAGGTGAGTACGATGGGACCCTGATCCTTGAAACTTATGATGTTAGTAAAGGATTTGAGTCGCTATTGCATCCCCAGGCAATTAATGAGCTTCTGAAACATGGAGTATCGCCTGATTTATTTGGACCTATTCTTTAATGCACTGCCATATGAAAGATAAAATACGTATTCCTAGATATGATTTATTGACCAAAAAATTCCCATTCACATTGGAGTTTAACAGGGTGCGATTACTTCACCCACAATATATAATAATGCAACGCTGCCAGCTCAGTGCCAACTTTCTTTCGTGTTGTATTTATGAAGGGATGGATTTATCAATACGTTGTTATGCAGATAATGTTCTTAATGCTAGTTGAACCACTAGGGGGGCTACAGCGGTATTTCCGAGAAATTTCTGAAAACTATAGTGGAATTCGGCTTTCCATAAGCGCAGTAAAATGTGAAGTTTTGATTTTCAATGAGTTAAGTGTGACTAGAGTTGATGACGCATCTATAGATTTGAATGGTATTGAAGTAAACTCTTGTGATGAGATGACATATCTTGGTCTCCCAATTGGTAAGAATCTTTAAACTCCCAATTGGAAGAAAACTAAGCAGCTAATGTTGAAAAATATAGAGAGTAAAATATGTCATTCATATGTTGCGATTGAACTTCCCAATCCCATTTAAAAAGAGCCCTTCTCGCAAGGACTTATAGTAGTTTAGCCCTGCCACATATTCTATATTTAGTGCTGTTTTTCCATACATGTAGTGAATTATATCATCTTAGAAGGAAGCGTGCTTTTTGCTAAGTATATACTTTGAATCCCCCCTTGGACCTGTAACTCGTACCTTATAGGAACATATAGCCTCTCGGATCCATTTGTCAATCTATTTGAGTTTAATGCTCATATGTGAGCCTTAAGCTAGTTCGAACTTTTTTAATTTGTTAGCATAAATCTTGTTTAAGTCCCTTATGTAAAGCAGATCGTCCAGGATAGTGACGTACAGTTGTCTCTGGTCAGTATTGCCTGGATGTCTGCAGTTGGTCGCGTCTTTTTTAGAAGAGTGTCAGACAATACAAAAGCTAATCGACAGCTTCTGCTAAAGGTAATGTATTATAATCAATCTCTTAGATACTTAGGGGCTGTTTCATCGTCCAACTGTTTCTGCTATAATGAAAAATCTTTATTCTAACCTTTGAAAATCACAAGCGGTTCGTTTACGTTTTGTACTATTTCCATTTACAATGGTGGCTCACTTACAACGGTAACTAGAGTTTATCATCGCCAAGGAGCATAGAAATTAATAGCAGAAACTACAATCTTGTTTCTAATTTCCCACTATTGAGGGACTTAAGCTTGTTTTTGCTTCTAGTCCTCTGACTTAAATCAAATTCAGTTGAATTATAAGCTACCATAAGTAATGGGGGATATAAAATTAATGTTTGAGGGGAGGGGTGCTAACAAAACTTGGTCTCCCAAAGTATTCTGTTTTGCCTCTTCACCACAGTATAACATTTGGTCACTTGGGGGGAGGGAGAGATGCCACTTTGCCCTGCTGACTCAGTCCCCAATTATAACTGTTCTATCTATGTAATGATTTGTAATACAAATTACCTTTCAACGGAAATTCCCTTGTGGAAAGGTTAGAACGCTGAGACAAAAACCATTTTTTGGCCGTCCTAAAGAGCGAAATAAAAACATAATTCCAACTAACAATTTTGCTAACAGTTCTGTGAGGAATATAAATTTGCTGCCTATCAGGGAATTTCTTCACCAAATCCAAATACTTGATAAATAAAAGAGTGTAATGTCTAAAATTGATTCGGCAATGTAATACGATTAATTTCTACCTAACTATCTTGAGTCAGAGTTTATCATTTTATCAAAAAGAGTAACTGAATAAACTCAGCTTGACTACTTTTAGGTTTAAACCAAATTGACCTTCCCAAAAGTGGCAAAATTTTGCCCTAAACTGTTTTGAGCTGCGTACGTATGCTGCAAAAGCACTTTTTGGTACTTTGAAACTTTTATAGATTTTCTTTGCAACTCGATAGATTTGGAGTGTGAAGATCTACTCAACGATCTCTACTAAAATTTAAGAGACGAAGAAAACATAATCGGAAACTTGACAGATGACGAAAGTAACAATACAATGCGAACCAAAATCTTTGCAGAATTTTTAAAAGCTTTAGACGCATCATTGAATAATATTTACAGAATTTGCAGAATGTCACTTATAATATATCAGTCGAGGTATGATTCTTCGGATTGAGATAATGCAGCATATTGGATTTGATAAAATACAAATAAAGACCATTGGTTCCACGGGGATCGTTTCTTTAAAACGTTTAAAACTGTACCTGGGGCTAAATTAAACTTTCTATTTTGTAAAATATTATAGCTTTTGAAAGAGATAAATTCAACAATCATGTAAATAATATTCCATAATATCTTTCCAAATGAAGAATAATGGATGACCTGAATCCAATCCAAGGACTGAGTCAGAAGAAACAGTTTAATCAAATGAAATTTATAATTTTCCATAGCTTATAAAATTTGTGAGTATTAGTGCCAATTTGGCCATAAACTCAATTTTGCCGAAGTAACTAGGGCTAAATTTAGGATTGATGAATTAGTTTGGTTCAAAAATAACTACACACTAAATTAGACCGAGCGATGTCTTTGGCTCAAGAAAATCATCCTCTTCATTTGTTTATAGCGAGTTATCGATTCTATACTTAAGAACTTAACTATAAAAGTTAATAACCTAAAAAAACTAAAGAAAACCTCATTAAATGGAAGTTTTGGGTGCTTAGCTGTTGCACAGACTTTGTATATCTAAAATTCGGGGGCTAATCAGACATTTCTTTCTAATGTAAAGTTAATGGTAATGGGACAATCCAAATTGTGACAAAGATGAAAAACTAAAAAATCTTGATATTATCTAAACTTCATTACCTATTGTATATTAAAACATTCAGCTGAACTGAAAATAAAAAAAACAAATTAGTTCAAGAAGCCAATCTGTTTTTCTTAAGTACGTTTATTTATTTTTTTCTATGTTTCATGAAGGCTGCCTCGTATTTATCCCAAAACGGTTTTAAATAAAACAGGATTGGTATATACTGTAACAAAATAAAAGCGAGATAAGAGAATAAATTGAATTCTATGGTACTGGAAAGTCTTGAAGAAAGTAATATTTCATTCGTCGTTACACTTAAAAATAAGATATTCAAATAAAAATTTGTATATACAGGTCTGGGTTAGAAACTGGTATATTGTAATTTTTATGCCATTTTTTGTTCTATATTCATCATTTATGTGGGTTTTTTTTTAATATAAGCTTCGTTAAAACATGTCGATTAAATATGTAATAATTGGTGTATTTTATTATAATGGAACAAAATAAAATTGATAACTTTTAAGCAGCTGAAGAAAATAAAAAACAATTTGAAACAACAGAGCATTCATCGTCTAATATAATGTTTAAAATATCTCCAATTTTTTCTCATCTTTCTTTGCTTTGTGAAGGTAGTTTTATATTTTACTTTTATTTTAGTTTACCCAAAACCATCAGGAAAAAGCAGCAAATTCTGGGGAAATTCCTTCAACACTGTGCATCAAGATGTTGGTCATTCAGAAAACTCAATCGACAGCTCTGTTTAATAATGTTCTCTCTTTCTGTTTATTTAACTTCATTTCCTTTATTGGTGCTTTGGTACTTGGTACTGTTTATGGGAGACGATACATCTCTTATTGGCTATCGTAGGCCTAGTTTTTGGAGCTTGTCTCTTCATGGGTCTATCACAAGTATATACATGTATATTTTAATTTACAGATTATGATGGTCTTCATGGCAATTTCTGTGGCATGCATAAATTTCGCAACATCCTTCAGTTGAATCATAACTCTTTCTTTAAGTATTGGTCTTGCTGATGGATGTTTTAAGTCCTTGGTAAAAAAGACTGCTGAGGAAATTTTGGGTTCCGTCAAGACTAATAAAAGCACCAGATATCTCAATACATTAAAGGCAGTATATCTTATTGCTTGACCTTATTTTGCCAGTGAGTCATTCTCTTCTTTTTCTAAGTAATGAAATTTTGAAAATACTATGTGCTGAAAAGTTCCCAACTAATTTGGCAGAAAAATATAGCTGATATTTTTCAATTGTATGATAAAATTTTACAATTTGGCTGAAGGGCCACGAAACGGGTAGAAAAATTCATTTGAGGTTTGAGCTGCACTTTACTAAAAACATATATGTCTTTCGACCTTCTGTTTTTATTTATTATTGAAATGCAGTTTGGTTTTCATTGTTGTTTATATTTTTTATAAAAAGATCTTTATTGTATATTTAGTATGAAGGATTTTTTATTTTATAAGATAAATTTTGGGTTTTTAATGAACTGGTTTTTATTTTGTGTGAATCTTTTTTGTACTTTGTAAAAACTGTTTTGTATTTGGTAAGAGCTATTTTCGATTCTGTATACACAAATTTGTATTTCGTAAGATTTGGTTTTAAATGACATTTTGAAGCTTTGTTAGATGTATTTTGAGTTTTATTAAAGTTATTCTTTATATAAATCACATTTTTTTATAGTTTCTAAGAACTATTTTATGTTCTCTAATAGCATATTCTGTTTTTTAGGAAGTATTTTGTGGCTATAAAATTTTTGTATTATTGTGTATTTTATATATTGTGTATTATTTTTGTATTTTTTGTATTTTGTAAAAACTATTTTGTACTTTATAACTCTATTGAATATCTCAGGTGCTATTTGTGTTTTTTAAAGATTATAATTTTTTTTGAGACCTATTTTGTAGGAATTATGTTGAGTTTTGTAAGCAGTATATTCAATTTTAAAGGTAATGTTTTGTATTTGTAAGAATTATTTCGTTTTTGTATCAACATTATTTTATTTCAAGTCGAATATTTTGTATGAACTATTTTGAACTTTGTTAAAACTTTTTATATTTTTTCAGAATTACATTGAATTTTGTTACAACTATTTTGCAATTTCTAAGAATTTAACTACTTTGTATGAACTATTTCGAATTTTTAAGAAATACTTCATATTTTCTAACAATTATTTTGCATTTTTTGTAACTGTCTTGTATTTCCTAGGAACAATTTATGCTCATAAGTTCATTATTTAGCTTTTGTATTAGATATATTATTATTGTAAGAAATATTTTGTATTTTGTAACAACTTTTTTTGATTTGTAAAAACTATTTTGGATGTTTGTAGATCTTTTGTGTATTCTTCAAGAGTAGATCTATTTTTGAAGGTTCTTTTTAAATTTTAGTAGCCATTTTACATTTTTGTTACTATTTTGTATTTTTTAAGAGCTATTAAATTTTCATTAAGAGCAATATTTGAATTATATATGATGTATATGGTAATTATAAGAACTATTTTGTATTTTATAATTTTTATTTTGTTGTGTAAGAATTATTTTGGATGTTTTTAGATCTTTTATATGTTCTGTAAGAGCCAGATCTACTTTTGTTAGTACTAATTGTATTTTATATTAATCTTTGCTTGTTTTTTAAAAACTATTATGTATTTTTTATTAAATATTTTTTATTTTGTGTATTAAATTTGTGTTTATTACGTTTATTTTAAAATTTAGCAGAAAAGGGCTTGAGTGACCAGTAACAGCCATATAGTTTCCAACCAAAAATCAAGCCTTTAACTTCAGGGAACAGGCATCTCGAGAACCTGTTCTTTCCACGACCCAATCAAATTATGAGTTATGTCTTGAATTGTATTCTTGGAACCCTTGGCCCCAGTTTTTTCAGATAAATGTGCTCACCAGATTTTTTACTTTTGGTCCCTTAGTGATTTTTCTTCCCATAGTAATAATTATTCATTTTTCTTTAATTTTGGTGGTACAAGTCTGTTTCCTTCTTTATAAGCGTAGTTGAGTACAAAGACCACAAGGAATTAAGCGCGCCACAAGGGATGTTTGACCAGTCACTATTAAGCCCTAAGATTGGCTGGAAAATATCACTACCACCCCATCACTTCTTTACTGGCAAACGGCTGACTAAACGGGCTGGGAAAAATTAGATGTGTCAGCTAGGTACTTCCCTTCTTGTGGCATGACTGATTACGGTCAGATTTTTTATACTATATAATTTTTGACTTTATAGTCTAGGTTAAGTCTAGAAAGATAGATATAAATATTACCGGTAACCCTTGGCCTTTAAAGTGACCCGTGGGACCACTTGATCACGCTATAGTATCCTAAGGCAGGGTATTTTATTAATGGGGCACAGAAGCGTACCCGATAGACACAGATCCATTGGGGTTAGAGCAGGAATCCCACTAGCATTATGGTCAACAAGGGGGCCTTCCTCCCGAGTAAGGGGCAGAGCAACCTATCTGCCCCATTTTTGCATCAATAAGTGGCGACCTTTGAAATTTACACCCAAATAAGTTGTGCCAGCGGTATAAATCAATTGAATAAGTCGTGCCAGCGGTATAAGTCCATACAATAATGCATGGCAGAAAGTAAAAGTCCTATCAGTAAACCAGACAGTAGAAGAATTCCGTGTTTTCGAAGAGACAAGTATTTTTGCCTAAAACAGTCGCCTATTGTGTTTAAATGTATAGAAAAAAAATCGCAAAGACATTTTTTTATCTGGGCCTTGCCTAGTTGGATAGGTAATGGAATTTACCAATCAGTATATCACACAGCTAATTAGTTTGCAAAAATAAGGCTAATAACGACGCAGCAATTTTTTGCAAGAGACCGGAAATTGCATTGAAAAAAGGTATTTTGTTTCGCCGGATGACGTTAATTAAACCTTGAAATAATGGCAAACCACCGGAGAGTTTAGACAAAGTCTCCGGCGGTAAAACAAAAATCGAATTCAGACGCACACTTGTGAGCAATGATGGAATTTCTTTAGGATGACCCGGTTTAGATACCCTGGTGTTACTACTACTACCATCACTTCAATACTCATTCGTATTACTATTAGTCCGATTTCGGTCCTCAACCATGTCTTTGTCACAAGTTAGATAATCAAGGCTGGCCATGACCCTAAAACAATCTTTTAAGAAACTCCTATGCCACTTCATGTTGTCAACAAGTAGAGTATCCTCATCGCTAAACTCTCGTGGCAGTGAAATGGCTGGTGTAGCCCACTAAACATAGTTACTTCAATATTTGATGGTGGTGGTGCTAGTTCACCGATCTATAAGAAACAAGGTTTATTTTCCATGTGAAAATTTCATTATTTATAAACTTAAAAAGCTTTGTCAATTTTCCATAGTCATTGTCCCACCACTTGAACAAATAAGAAAAACAAAGTTATATTGGGAATGTCTTTCATAATGACAACAGAAAAGCAATGTAAAATGAAGAGGTTTTTTGTAGAGTTGAATAAAATGGTTTAGTCAGGAAAATGAAGTCTTATTCTAAAAGCCTTATTCTTACAGTTTCAATTAGAAAAAGAGAATGACATGTAAATCTAATGGTTTTATTCAGATAATGTATAATAGTTAGAATAAAAATCCAAAATAGGGATCTAACTCTGGTTTTTGTGCCTCCTGATCGTAATTCTCCACAAAACTCACATATCATTCAACTGAGGTGGTATGTTCTATGAAACAAACCTCTTTAGCCTTAGTTAATGGCGATGTATCCAACAGATCGGATGGTGGGTGTGGTCTAGGTTTTTTTTTCAATAATTTATAGTTTCTTCTGTGAGCTGGTGATGGAGGTGGTCGAGGTTGTAGCAGTAAACCTGGACTAAATAAATCATTGCAATAAAAAGAACTTTTTATTCTTCCACATGAACATTTAAAGTGTCCCTCCCATCATCCCTCATTTTCTATAACAATCCTTGTGACTTAATTCATGTGTCTAGCTGACTTTAAATTATTAAGAGTAAAAATAAGAACTGATGAATTCTATAACATAAAAATATAAAAAGGGTTATCTCACCCCTAGGTTGGCCGAGAAAAAACAATACAGGCTGGCTTAATCAGCCATCCCCAAACCCCATGGAAGGAATTTTAAGTTACTTGGGTTATTTCACAACCGGTCCAAATAATGCACTTGAAACACCTGAGGGTGGTGCTCTTTAAGATTATATGCCACCCCCCCCCCCATTGTGATTAATGATATTACTAGTAGTAGTAGTAATGAAATAATATCCCTACGTCCAGATTTTTTTCTTTTTAACTCTGCCTTGCACCAGGTACACTACATGAGCACACTTTCTAATATTGCTGTAGCGAAGATAATTTGCATAAATTATAAAATAGTACATCTTTTCAGTTTCGAATATTATGAATCAAGCACGAGTTATTTTTTGGAAGAGGTTTTGGCCTTCTCCATCATTCTACCTCAGTTTGTTTGCAATACCATTATCACAAAAGCAAATGTATCGCTGACATATTAGCGATTGCTGCCCCAATAGCTACAGTTATTTTTTCCTTCTTCCTAACATCTTTGCTTAGGTCTGTTGGGCTTGAATTATCACAAAGGGTATTTAATCTCTATCAATCTTTATTTACTTAATAGATATTTATTTTATATGCTTTTTTTAATTTTTTGTAGTTAATTTTTTTTGTTCTAATTTTTAAGGAAAATCATTTTTTTTAAGATTTGATAGCTGCTATAATCCTGAAGGATCTTCCGTTTTTTTTAACTAAATAATATCGATTTTATTTTTCATTTTTAAAATTTTTCGTTGATGACTTATTCTATTCATCTTTAGAGATAAGTACCTAAGCTTTGTCAGTTTTTTTATGTTTTCTTAGGACCATAGATTAAAAAAAACGTCCAGTAATCTAACGCCTGTCCCGCACTATAGTTCCACACACGTAATTATTTTTCAAACGATTATTTCACCCATGATATAACTGTTCATGAGTACTCGAGTTAAACAATGCTCAACGTTTAAGCTAATTTTTGACTAATCAATCACCGTAAGGATTAAGGCAAAAATATTTGAAGTTGAAAAACATGGGTCTTCGGAACAGTAGTTCATATATCTGTTCGAAAGACATGGTAAAATATACAAGAATATGGTATTATAATGCAATACTGGGGAATATATTTTTATTTTCATTTTATTTTCAAGTTCATTTTTTTCTATTTCAAATTTCTGCGTTTCTCGCACTAATTTGACATCAAAATGAAAGTTCATGAGTCATATCTTTCTAATATCCATTTTTGTTCAAAAAATGAAACCATGTTTTTGCTCTGTCATTAAATTCAAATCGCAACTGTGAAAACATGCATAATGTATTTTTATATTTAAAAAAAAACTGGGGCTTGGGGCCAGCAATCCTGTGCTTTTGCAAAACCTTTCTGTTTACCTTCACAAGTTTTCTCCAGGCATCTATTTAGATCTGGGTCGACTCTGGCTGAGCTTACAGGGTCCCACCACTGATCCCCATTCTATGCCAAATAACCAGCAACGCCAGGACTTGAATCCCTGTCCTCAAGAGCAAAGGACGTCAAGTCTGGTGTGCTAAACATTTGGATAAGACTTAGCTACAAAATCACCTAGCCGTGTCAAAACACAAACAAAAAAACAACAATCGTACCCAAGGAAAGGATTCAAATTATTTTTTTCCGAGTTAATAACAATATTTTGTTCTTCGTAGGTTATTTCAATATTCGGAATACTGTTCGTGATATGTTGGGGTGGAATTATTCACGATGTTCCAGTAACACGAAAAGTTGAGACTACGTCACATTCAACACGTCACAAGCACTACGTGTTTTTAGTGACAGGAATAGCCATTTTCAGTCTCGGCTAAAACGTCCCATACATGTACCTGGTTAGAAAAATTTACTTTTTTTTCATTTATGGCCATAGGCAATCACTAAAAACCCAATGCTTCGTTTTAAAGCAAGGGAAAAGGGGTGAAAAAAGACAATAAGTACAAGGGGGAAGTGTTCAAACAAATACACAGATAATATCCTTGAATTTAAAGTCATGAATGGCTTCTAAGGGAATTCTTATCGCATGCAGAATGCTTGAAATGTGTGATTGCTATCTTGCCAAAACAGTTGATTATCTGATTATAGTTAATCTCCCTCTCTTTCATCAAATTACAGATGAAGTTTCTGAAAGAAAATTTGCTATCGCTCACAGAAAAGTAGTCAAATAGTTAAAAAAGATCAAAAAGATGAATAAAAAGGGTGTGCTTATTGGAAACTTTAATTGTGACTTACTTCAGAATTCAAGTGTAAGAAATGAAACATTTCTTTCTATTTTGCCGAACAACTTCACGGTTATTCTAAAATACCAAAATTGTACTGTTATTTCCTTTTCTGGATGTACGTTTAAACTTGATCATGTAGTGTTTCTCAATCCTCTCAATTCAGAACTAACGGCTGAAGTCGGTATGGAGATGAATTTAGTGACCATATTTCACAGTCCCTCTCAATTCCAAGCAGTGGTATTCATTCTACTGAACTTGGTAAAAGAAAGCCAAAATCTTTTCATCTTAAATGGTGGGATAAGATTGATAAGGATATCTTCCAAGCTGAGTGCGACCGCATATTGGATAAAATTTGAGTTCCGTTTCAGCTCCTTCAGCGGCAACCTGGGATGGACCAGTCTGCGATACCGATTGAGCTGAATTTTTATTGTGCACAGATTACCCATTCTCTAAAAATAGCCGAGATGTACGCTGTCCCTATAAGAAAGTGTAGACCGGGCACCGAGAACTTTGGATGGTCTAAAAACGAAAGCCTTAAGGCCACATGTCAATCCTCGAAGTTCTGGCTACGTTTGTGGACAGACTCGTTTGGCTAACAATAAGACTAGAGAAGATATAGCTACCATCAGTGATATACAATGGTATTCGTATTTTATGAGTCAGTTTATAGAAGCTGATGCTAAAAAATGCAAGAAAACAGAATTAAACAACTGACTTTTTGGTCCCGGACTGGGCGCCTTTGTCGTTAGTACTAAAGACTCGAGTGACGGTACACGGGAGCTTAAAAAGAAAAAATCGATGGATCGTGATGGTATATGTGCCCTTCATTTTCAAAATGCGTCTGTTAAGCTGATTTTTTATCTTTCGTTGCTTTACCAAATGGTTTTTTGCAGTGGTGTAGTCCCGGATTCTTTTTGTTTAGGTCTTATTTCACCGATCCTTTAAAAAAGGGAAGGATCCATATGAGTGTTCGTCATACCGACCCATAACTTTTTCCAGTGTATCTGCTAAGATTTTTGAATTGCTTATAATTAATAGTCTACACTCTACTTGCTATACGCCTCCTTATCCGTTCGGATTCCAGCCTAAGCTGGGATTTTTCCATACTCTACAATGTTTGTGATTGATGCAGATCAGTATGATGGGACCCTGATCCTTGAAACTTATGATGTTAGTAAAGGGTTTGAGTCGCTATTGCATCCCAAGGGAATTAATGAGCTTCTGAAACATGGATTATCGTCAGTTTTAGTTGGACCTATTCTTTACATGCACCGCCATATGAAAGATAAAATACATATTCCTGGAAATGATTTATTGACCAAAAAAATACCAATTCACATTGGGGTTTAACAGGGTGCGATTACTTCACCCACAATATATAATAATGCAATGTTGCCAATTCAGTGCCAACTTTCTTTCGTGTTGTATTTACAAAGGGATGGATTTATCGATACTTTGTTATGCAGATGATGTTCATAATGTTAGTAGGACCACTAGGGAGTTAGAAAAGTGTTTCCGAGAAATTTCTGAAAATTACAGTGAAATTGGGCTTTCCCTAAACGCAGTAAAATGTGAAGTTTTGATTTTCAATGAGTTAAGTGTGACTTGAGTTGATGACGCATCTATAGATTTGAATGGTATTGAAGTAAATCCTTGTTATGAGATGACATATCTTGGTCTCCCAATTGGTAAGAATCTTTAAACTCCCAATTGGAATTACCAATTGGAAGAAAACTAAGCAGCTAATGTTGAAAAATATAGAGAGTAAAATCCGTCATTCATATGTTGCGATTGAACTTCCCAACCCCATTTGAATAGAGCCCTTCTCGCAAGGACTTATAGTAGTTTATCCTTGCCACATATTCTAGATTTAGTGCTGTTTTTCCATACATGTAGTGAATTATATCATCTTAGAATGAAGCGTGCGTTTTGCTAAGTATCTACTTTGAATCCCCCCTCGGACCCGTAACTCGTACCTTATAAGAAAATATAGCCTATCGGATCCATGTGTCAAGCTATGTGAGCTTAATGATCATATGTAAGCATTAAGCTAGTTTAATCTTGTTTAATTTGTTAGCATAAATCTTGTTTAGGTCCCTTATGCGAAGCAGATCGTCCAAGAGAGTGACGGACAGTTGTCTCTGGTCAGTATTGCCTGCATGTCTGCAGTTGGTCGCGTCTTTTTTAGAAGAGTGGCAGACAATACAAAAGCTAATCGACTGCTTCTGCTACAGGTAATCAATTATATTCAATTTCTTAGATACTTAGGGGCTGTTTCATCCTCGAACTATTTCTGCTATAATGAACAATCTTTGTTCCAACCTTTGAAAATTACAAGCAGTTCGTTCGCCTTTTGTACTATTTTCATTTACAATGGTGGCTCACTTTCAACGGTAACTAGAGTTTATCATGGCCAAGGAGTATGGAAATTAATAGCAGAAACTACAAGTTTGCTTCTAATTTCCCATTATTGAGGGACTTAAGCTTGTTTTTGCTTCTAGTCCTCTGACTTGAATCAAATTCAGTTGAATTAAAAGCTACCATAAGTAATGATAGATACAAAATTAATGTTTGAGGGAAGGGGTGCTAACAAAACTTGGTCGCCCCAATTAGTCTGTTTTGCCCCTTCACTCCAGCGTAACATTCGGTCACTTGGGGGGAGGGGGACTTGCCACTTTGCCCTGCTGACTCTGTCCCTAATTATAACCGTTCTATCGGTTTAATAATTCGTAATATAGATCACCTTTTAACCGAAATTATCTAGACGAAAGATTAGAACGCTGAAACAAAAACCATTTTTTGGCCGTCCTAAAGAGCGAAATAAAAACATAATTCCAACTAACAATTTTACTAACGTTCTGTGAGGAATATAAAGTTGCTGCCTATCATCGTTAGGGAATTTCTTCACCAAATCCAATTGTTGGATAAATGAAAAAGCGGAATGTCTAAAATTGATTCGGCAATGCACTATGATTAATTTTTACCTAACCGTCTTGAGTCAGAGTTTATCATTTTATCAATAATACTAACTGAATAAAATCAGCTTGACTACTTTTAGGTTTAAACCAAATTGACCTTCCCAAAAGTGGCAAAATTTTGCCCTAAACTGTTTTGAGCTGCGTACGTATGCTGCAAAAGTACTTTTTGGTACTTTGGTACTTTGATAGATTTTCTTTGCAACTCGATAGATTTGGAGTGTGAAGATCTACTCAACGATCTCTGCTTAAATTTCAGAGACGAAGAAAATATAGTTGGCAATTTGGCAGATGACGAAAGTAGCAATACAATGCGAGCCAAAATCTTTGCAGAAATTGTAAAAGCCATGGACGTATCATTGACTAATATTTACAGAATTTGCAGAATGTCACCTGTAATATATCAGTCGAGTTCTGATTCTTCGGATTCAGATGATGCAACAAATTGGATTTGATGTAATACAAATGAAGACCATTGGTTCCACAGGGATTGTTTCTTTAAAACGTTTAAAACCGTACCTGAGGGTAAATTAAACTTTCTAATTTGTAAAATATTATAGCTTTTGAAAGAGATAAATTCAACAATCATGTAAATAATATTCAATTATATCTTTCCAAATGAAAAATAATGGATGACTTGAATCCAATCCAAGAACTGATTCAGAAGAAACAGTTGAATCAAACGACATTTATAGTTTTCCATAGCTTATAAAATTTGTGCGTATTAGTGCCAATTTGGCCCTAAACTCAATTTTGCCGAAGTAACTAGAGCTAAATTTAGGATTGATGAATTAGTTTGGTTCAAAAACAACTACGCACTGATATTAGACCGAGCGATTTCTTTGGCTCAAGAAAATCGGCCTCTTCATTTGTTTACAGTGAGTTATCGATGCTATACTTAAAAACTTAACTATAAGTTAATTACCAAAAAAATCTAAAAAAAGGCTCATTAAAGGGAAGTTTTGGGTGCTCAACTGTTGCAAAATTTATGTATATCTAAAATTCAGGGGTAAACAAAATATTCCTTTTTAATGTAAATTGAATGGTTGTGGGACAAACTAAATTGTGACCAAGATGAAGAACTGAAAAATCTTGATATTGGCTAAAATTCATTGCCTATTGTATATTAAAACATTCGGGTCAACTAAAAATAAAAAAAAACAAATTAGTGCTAGAGGCCAATCTGTTTTTCTTAATGAAGTTTTTTTTTCTATGTTTAATGTAGGCTGCTTCGTAGTTTCACCCAAAAAGAGTGTAAATAGAAAATGATTGGTATATCTTATCACAAAATAAAAGCGAGATAAGAAAATAAATTGAATTCTATGGAGCTCGGAAGTCTTGAAAAAAGTAATATTTCATTGGCCGTTACACTTAAAACTAAGCTATTCAAATAAAAATTTGTATCTAAAAGTCTGGATTAGAAACTGGTATATTGTCATTTTTATGTCATTTTGTGTTCTATATTCATCTTTTATGTGGTTTTTTTTTAATATAAGCTTCTTCAAAACATGTTGATTAACTTTGTAATTAATGGCGTATTTTATCATCCTGAAAGAAAATAAAATTGCTAGTTATTACACAGCTGAAGAACATGAAAAACAATCTGAAACAAGAAAACATTCATTGTCTATTATAATGTTTAGAATAGCTTCAATTTTCCTCATCTGTCTTCGCTTTGTTAATGCAATTTTAAATTTTACTTTTATTTTAGCTTACCCAAAAAAATCAGGCAAAAGCAGCAAACTCGGGGAAAATTCCTTCAACACCATGTATCAAGATGTTGGCCAGTCATAAGACTCACTCGACAGCTCTCTTTAATAATGTTCTGTCTTTCTGTTTATTTAACTTCATTTCCTTTATTGGTGCTTTGGTACTTGGTACTTTTTATGTGAGACGATACATCTCTTATTGGCTATCGTAGGCCTAGTTTTTGGAGCTTGTCTCCCCATGGGTCTATCAAAAGTATATACATGTATATTTTAATTTACAGATTGCGATGGTCTTCATGGTAATTTCTGCGGCTTGCTCGAATATCGCAACATCCTTCAGTTGAATCATAACTCTTTCTTTAAGTATTGGTCTTGCTTATAGACGTTTTTAGTCCTTGGTAAAAAGGATTTCTGAGGAAATTTTTGGTCCCGTCAAGACTAATAGAGGCACAAAATATCTGAATACATCAACGTCAATATATCTTATTGCTTGACCTTGTTCTGCCAGTGAGTTATTTTCTTTTTTTTCTATATAATCTAATTTTGAAAATTCTATGTGCTGAAAATTTCCCAACTAATTTGGCAGCAAAATATAGCTGATATTTTTTCAATTGTATGATAAAATTTTACAATTTGGCTGAAGGGTCACGACACGGGTGGAAAAATTCATTTGAGGTTTGAGCTGCACTATACTAAAAATATATCTGTTGTTTGACCTTCTGTGTTTATTTATTATAGAAAATCAGCTTGGTGTTCATTGTTGTTTATATTTTTTATATAATATTATGTTGTTTATAATTTTTATAATAATATCTTTATTGTATATTTTGTATGAAGTATTTTTTATTTTATAATATAAATTTTGGGTTTTGAAAGAACTGGTTTGTATTTTGTATGAATCTTTTTTGTACTTTGTAAAAACTATTTTGTATTTGGTAACAGCTATTTTCTATTCTGTATACAAAAATTTGTATTTCGTAAGATTTAGTTTTAAATGACATTTTGAAACTTTATAAGATGTATTTTGAGTTTTATTAAAGCTATGTTGTATGTAAATAAAATTTTTTGTAGTTTCTAAGAACTATTTTATGCTCTGTAATAATATATTGGGTTTTGTAGGAAGTATTTTGTGGCGATAAAATTTTTGTATTATTGTGTATTTTATATATTGTGTATTATTTTTGTATTTTTTGTATTTTGTAAAAACTATTTTGTATTTTATGGCTCTGTTGAATGTCTTAGGTACTATTTGTGTTTTATAAATATTATCATTCTTTTTGAGAACTATTTTGTAGGAATTATTTTGCGTTTTGTAAGAAGTATATTCGATTTTGTAGGTAATATTTTATATTTGTAAGAACTATTTTGTATTTGTATGAACAATATTTTATTTCATGTAAACTATTTTGTATGAACTATTTTGGACTTTGTAAGAACTTTTTATATTTTTTCAGAATTATATTGAATTTTGTTACAACTATTTTGTATTTTCTAAGAATTATTCTGCTTTGTATGAACTGTTTCACATTTTTAAGAAATACTTCATATTTTCTAACAATCATTTTGCATTTTTTGTAACTGTCTTGTATTTCCTAGGAACCATTTATGTTCATTAAGTTCATTATTTTGCTTTTGTATGAGATATTTCGTAATTGTAAGAACTATTTTGTATTTTATAATAACTATTTTCGTTTTGTAAGAACTGTTTTGGATGTTGTGATGGTATATGTGACCTTCATTTTCAAAATGCGTCTGATAAGCTGCTTTTTCATCTTTCGTTGCTTTACCAAATGGTTTTTTGCAATGATTTGGTCCCGGATTCTTTTTGTTAAGGTATTATTTCACCGATTCTTTAAAAAAAGGAAGAATCCATATGAGAGTTCGTCATACCAACCCATAACTTTTTCCAATGCATATGCTAAAATTTTTTAATCGCTTATAATTAATAGTCTACATTCTACTTGCTATACGCCTTCTTATCCGTTCGGATTCCAGCCTAAGCTTGGATGTTTCCATGCTCTAAAATGTTTGTGATTGATGCAGTTGAGTCCGATGGGACCCTGACCCTTGGAACGTATGATGTTAGTAAAGCGTTTGACTCGCTATTGCATCCCCAAGCAATGAATGAGCTTCTGAAACGTGGAGTATCGCCTGTTTTATTTAGACCTATCCTTTACATGTACTACCATATGAAAGATAAAATACGTATTCCTGGAAATGATTTATTGACCAAAAAATACCAATTCACATTGGGGTTTAACAGGGTGCGATTACTTCACCCACAATATATAATAATGCAATGCTGCCAGCTCAGTGCCAACTTTCTTTTGGGTTGTATTTATGAAGGGATGGATTTATCGATACGTTGTTATGCAGATGATGTTCATAATGCTAGTAGAACCACTAGGGGGTTACAGCAATATTTCTGAGAAATTTCTGAAAACTACCGTGGAATTGGGCTTTCCCTAAACGCAGTAAAATGTGAAGTTTTGATTTTCAATGAGTTAGGTGTGACTAGAGTTGATGACGCATCTATAGATTTGAATGGTATTGAAGTAAATCCTTGTGATAAGATGACATATCTTGAGCTCCCAATTGGTAAGAATCTTTAAATTCTTAAATCTTTCAATTGGAATTACCAATTGGAAGAAAACTAAGCAGCTAATGTTGGAAAATATGGAGAGTAAAATATGTCGTTCATATGGTTCGATTGTAAGTTCCCAACTCCATTTGAATAGAGCCCTTCTTGCACGGATTTATAGTAGTGTAGCCCTGCCACATATTCTATATTTAGTGCTGTTTTACCATACATTTAGTGAATTTGATCGTCTTAGAATGAAGCGTGCGTTTGCTAAGTATCTACTTTGAATCCCCCCGTGGACCCGTAACTCGTACCTTATAAGAAAATATAGCCTAGCGGATCCGTGTGTCAAGCTATGTGAGCTTAATGCTCATATGTGAGCATTAAGCTAGTTTAATCTTGTTTAATTTGTTAGCATAAATCTTGTTTAGGTCCCTTATGCGAAGCAGATCGTCCCACATTGTGACGTACTGTTGTCTGGGTTCAGTATTGCCTGCTTGTCTGTTGTTGTTTGCTTCTTTTTTATAAGAGTGTTATAAAATAAAAACGATAATTGACAGCTTCTGCTGCAGGTAATCTATGATAATCAATCTATTAGATACTATTTCTTAGGGGCTGTTTCATCGTCCAATTGTTTCTGATATAATGAAAAATCTTTATTCTAACCTTTGAAAGTCACAAGCAGTTCGTTCGCGTTTTGTACTATTGTCATTTACAATGGTGGCTCACTTACATCGGTAACTAGAGTTTATCATGGCCAAGGAGTATGGAAAGTAATAGCACAACAAGAACAGGTGCAAAATCAGCAACACGATCATAGCAGGAAAATGTTTAAAGTTGCCCACTGGATCCGGAGAGCTGGTTGCTTCCAAGGCAATTGCGCCTGCATTAAAGAGATGAACGTTGGATTGGTCTGCAAGATATCACCTATTAACTGTTTACCTTGCACTTGTTGTATGTTTTAATGAATAACGCAAGGTCCAAAACTACATTGTACGTGCCTGGAAAGCTTAACGTGAATTAATCTCCTAAGCATTGTGCATAAAAAAAGCTTTTTCCTATCAATTTCAGATAGAAGGGGTGTAAAATCAGAACGTATCGGAAGCAATTTTAAAAGCTCCTGGATTGGATGGAATGAACCAAGTACATGTAATATTTACTGACCGGTATTTTAAATTCAGCCACCCTCTGTTCATATTTTTTTTCCTCATAGCTCAAAGGTTTTCTTGATGGTTTCTATCCGAAAGTCATAAGGAATGATATACATAAACAGAACAGAGTCCAATCAAAATTGCGGGCTTTCTTCCTATTGGCTGACGAAATAACGCTACTAAAAGGGAAACAATGGGAAGGGTAATATGTAACGGTATCAAAATTCAAAACCTCAATCCTTCCAAATTAAAGTACCCATGTAAAATAGAATCACCCACAATATGAACCTAAAAAGTCAAGTAACCCACAGATCAAGTAAGGCTTGATCGTGAAATTTAAAAAGTAGCAAACAAATGTATCTTGATTGAATAAACTTTGTATAATCTTTCCCACAGCAAATGTAGTAGCAATGAATAAATCTATCTTGAAGCAGAAGGACAAAGCGTCACAATAGAAAATTATTTATTCATGTAATTTGTTCTTCTTCTTCTATTTAACAGCAGGCGGGCTTTGTTTGTATGTTAAATAAACTAATTCTTCTTCTTAAAAACAAAAAAAAAGCGGGAAACAATGGGAAAGGAAATATGTAACGGTATCAAAATTCAAAACCTCAATCCTTCCCAATTACAGTTACCAATGTAAAGTAGAATCACTCAAAATACGAACCTAAATATTCAAATAACCCAAAAATTGAATAAGGCTTGATCGTGCAATATAAAATGTAACAAACAAATTTATTTTGATTGAATAAACTTTGTATAATCTTTCCCACAGCAAATGCAGTGGCAATAAATAAATCCATCTTGAAGCAGAAGGACAAAGTGTCACAATAGAAAATTATTTATTCATGTAATTTGTTCTTCTTCTTCTATTTAACAGCAGGCGGGCTTTGTTTGTTTGTTAAATAAACTTATTCTTCTTCTTAAAAACAAAAAAAGCGGGAAACAATGGGAAGGGTAATATGTAACGGTATCAAAATTCAAAACCTCAATCCTTCCCAATTAAAGTACCCATGTAAAATAGAATCACCCAAAATATGAACCTAAAAATTCAATTAACCCACAAATTGAGTAAGGCTTGATCGTGCAATACAAAAATAACAAACAAATGTATCTTGATAAACTTTGTATAATCTTTCCCACGGAAAATGCAGCAGTAATAAATAAATATATCTTGAAGTAGAAGCACAGAATGTCACAGAAATATGTAAAAAATATCAGTGTCACCAAATGTTGCGTGACATGTGATCAACAATGTATTTTAAATTTAGGAGCTTGAATCCCCAAACTGTCAAGAGAAGGTAGAATTTATTGGACAAAATAAATATCCATGAGAGATACAAAGTATTTTCGCGTTATCTAGTTATAATGTTTTGAAACTAAGTTTAGAGTTAGGTATTGTAGGATTGTGGATTGCGTGTTTTCTCGGAAGCTCCACAATAAAAAAGACAATACCCCGGCTCTTTTGATACGGCAAGGGATTCAGAAGCAGAAAATGCAGAAACAAATTTTTATTCGGTCTGAGCAACAACCAGTTGTTCAGCATCTGGCTGGAGCTAAGCAAGTCATCCTAGTACATCAGAGAATTACCCATATTTTAACTCGCCAGCCAATCTCTTTTATACAAAGAACTAATCAGAAATCATCACAGCAACTAGAAGTGAACCAACAGCGACTAGAAGCACCCCAACAACAGTCAACATCAATTCTTCAAAATTGAACAAAATGTTATTGTGAAAAATTATGAACTGTAAAAGGAAGGAAAGAAGGGAAGATATAGGTTCTGCTGGAAAATATGTTAAATATGGTTGTTTTGCATATTATTAAAGCCTTGGCATTGAGAAAATATGTGCTTTAGTATGTGCAGCTTCAGGCTGTCTTGGATCTTTGTATATGATGGAAGAATATTTAACGAGGCCCAAGTTTCCTCAAGGTTACCCAATTCCCAAGGAGCAGATCCAGATATTCAAAGTGAAAAACCTATATATCAATCATTGTTGCCAATCTCGCTAATGCCAAGCTGACTCAGCCAAGGACCAATTAGTGCCTAAACTTCTTATTAATATTTTGATTCTGTGCCTTAATGTGTGCCTTAATTCAGTTACCTGAATGCATTCAACGAAGTAAGGGCTCTTCGCGCCAGGACCTATTACAAGTAAATGAATTGGTCTAGTTGAACAGTTAATATTAACCGAGATAAATTAGTCTGCTCTGAGCTGAACTTTTGAACTTTGATATTTGAATTTGGATAAGTTTCTATAGGATGGGAAAGAGAAAGAAGAAAATGGGAGAATCTCTAAACTTGTCTGCGTCTACGGCAACGAGTTAAGGTGATGAAGTTTCTATAAAGTCTTTAGCGGAAAGTATCAGTTTGATTTTGGAAACAGTTAAAGGAAATACTGCCACCTTAGTATCATTAAAATCTAACATCAAAGCAGTTGAAGATAATGTCAGAAATTGGAAGTAATTGTTTCTGAATCGAGTAAAGAAGTGGCGAAGCTGATACCGCGTGTTCAGAATGTTGAATTAGAGACGGCAAGCTTTAAAAATCAAATAATCGGTGTTGGCGGAGGAAAATAAAGTGCTTAAATCACATATCGACAATGTGTCGCTTACTCTGATGAAATTGGAAAGTAATGAAAATGATAAACATTTAGTGATGTGGAATGTGAAAGTTCAAGATGAAATAAGAGCACGGGAATTACTGTCTAAAGTTGTTATTGAAGGCTTTGATCTCCCAGCCCCAGGCCCAGTTAAGTTGGTGGATTTCAGGGAAAATGCCATATTCTTGAAATTTAAATTGCCATCGAGGTTAATCAGGAAAGAGATTTTGAAGAACGCCAAGAAACAGAAAAACAAAAAAAATTGCAGGATTCGAGATAATATATCTGACAGATTGTGCGCCGAAGTCCGTTCGTGAAGTTCGAAAGAGGTTGCTTCATGTGAAATTAAAATTGCACGATTTTGGAATTGACTCTTGGTTGTCGAAAGGTGTACCCCCCTGCCTAGTTATCAAGCGACGAGATGGAACAAATGAACGGCTAACAGTTAGTGAAGGTTTCGCTCTAATTACTGACCTTGAAAGGAAACATGGTGGTCGAATCGCAAATATGGATACATGATTTTTTTTAAGACTGATTGTGTTGATATGATAGTAGATTAGTTTTGTTAAATAATGTGAGTATAAGTGTTCGATATTTGTTAGGGTTGAAATAAAAAAATGTGGTGGGTTTTGTGCGGTCTGATGTATTTGGGTGATATTATTATGATTAAGAATCTATTTAGTGTGAGTTTTAGTGTTTGTAATTTGTTTTGGGAGAGGCATGGGGGGGTACTCTTTGGCGGGAGATCAGTACATGATAATGGTTAGTCAAGTTCACGAGATCCCTACATATAGGCTGGAGGAATTGGAAAGAAATTCAGCCCTTTTTAGTAATGTATTCCAAACGCCCCTAGCTTATGATAATAATGAAATTTTAAATTCTTTTTTAGTCTCCCCAAATAAATATTTGTTTTCTCATGAAATAGTTCACAAAAACCCAAATATGAGGAGAATAGATTTTTGGAACTGTCGTGGATGGAGGAGCGGGCAAGATGCAATTAAAAAAAAATTATTTGAATCTGGTACGGATATTTTTGGAGTTTGTGAATCATTTCTAGATGATATTTCGGCAAAAAAATTATATTAGTGATTTCCAATTTTTTCACGTAAGTAGAACTCAACAAAAGCAAGGTGGCTTAGCAATACTGGTTAAAAATTATATTCCGGCACGACTGAAAGAAGAATTTTTATATTTGAATACGGAGATGATTTTCGAAAGCTGTATTGTTGAATGTTTTCTACCAAAAAATGATGAACTTTTAATTGCTGTAATTTATCGTCCTCCCTCATCAAATAAGGCAGATTTTATTGATAAATTTGAAAATATGTTAAGTGTGATATCAAATCTTCGAATGCCATTTTTAATCCTTGGGGACTTCAATATTGATTTAATGGGATGTCTCCCTTCTAGACAGCATGGAATCGACCGAAATGTCCTTCAGTTTTTGGAATGTAACCTTTCTCATGGTATGAACCCAGTATGTTTTATTCCGACGCGTATAACAAATTCTTCTTTTTCTCTAATTGATGATATTTTTTCACCTTATTCATGTGAGACTACATTCGTGGTTATAGAGAATACATCTGACCATCGTATTTTAATGTCTGACTTCAAAGTGCAAAAGATAGTCAATAAAGAAAATCATTTGAAGAGGAGAAACATTTCAAAAGTAAGTATGAATGAATTGAAATCTGATCTTAGCGATGTAGGATGGAGTGAAGTTATTAATGAGAATGACCCCAACATATCTTTAGATATATTTGATAAAATTTTGAATAAACAACTAGAACTTCATTGCCCATTTAAAACTACACACCGGAAAAGAACCTCACCCAAATAACCTTGGATAAGTCCATCACTTCTAAAATCTATCACGGAAAAAAATAGACTGTATAAGATAAAAATGAAATACCCCTCAGCTCATAATGTACAGCGATTCAAAAATTATAAAAATTTTCTAGTTAAAACTCTCAGAACAAGTGAAAAAATGTATTATGAAAATGGATTTAAAAAATCTGATTCACCTCGGACTACATGGAAATTAATTAAGGAAAAAATTGGAAACAATATTAAAAATCCACACCCTGAAGTGATCATAAATGAAAATGGTGTTGAGTTGAAGGGGAAGGATGTTCTTGCAGAATATTTTTGTCATTATTTTTCTCATATTAGTTCTACCGTTGAACTGGAATCCCCTGAATCTCCATCTCATTCATATAAAGAATATCTCCCCTCAACCGAAAATTCCAGTATGTTCCTGCCCCCTGTCACTTTCGGTGAGTTCCAGAAAGTAATTTTGAATCTAAAGAGTAGTAATTCTCTAGGTCTAGATGGGCTCTCCACAAATATTCTGAAGGAACTTGCATGTGAAATTCACTTCCCGTTGCTTCATATTTTAAATGCATCTATGTCATCAGGGATCTTTCCGGAAGTATGGAAATCTGCACGAGTTATTCCAATTCATAAGAAAGGTGATAAGACAAATATAGGTAAATATCGCCCAATAGCTATTCTTTCCCCTATATCTAAGGTTATTGAAAAAATTATTCAAAAAAGAATTGTCTCGTATTTTGATAAAAGGAATTTATTTATTAAAAATCAGTTTGGATTAAGGGTGGGTTATTCTACTGAACAAGCTATTGCAGCGCTAATTTTCGAGATTAATGATTCATTAAATGATGAAAATCATGTATCTACTCTTTTCTATGATATAAAAAAGGCATTTGATAGGCTAAACCATGAAATTTTATTGGAGAAAATTAATAATGCAGGTATTAGAGATAAAGGCTTAGATCTAATAAAATCTTACTTGCATGGTCGAAAAATTCAGGAGAAGTAAATGGGCACCTGTCAAGCCGTATTGTTATTGATGATGTTGGAGTCCCCCAGGGATCAGTATTAGGGCCATTACTATTTTTGATTTATATAAATGACCTTTCGTGGTGTTTACCCCAAGATAGTAGTTTATCAGTCATTTTTGCAGATGATATGGCGGTGACAGTAAAAGCTAAAACCCCATCTTTGTTGGCTGAGAAAATGGTGACAGCAATGAATTCTTTGAATAAATGGTTTGCATGTAACTACCTGGCTCCGAACTTTTCTAACACTGAATTCATGATTTTTGGGCGGTCACAGATGGCAGTAGATAAAATTACCATAGAAGAGTTAATTGGAAATCAAAGTAGGATAAAAAGAGTAAATTCATTTCGTTACCTTGGGATTATTCTTGATGAGCTTTTATCTTTCCGTAAGCATTCTGATTATTTGAGATTGAAACTTGCCCATAACTTAGGTTGTCTTCATAGAATGAAACATGTATTTTCTTTTTCCATCCTTAAAATTTTATCGCCCAGTGAGGCTTCAAAATCTTACAGAAACCCAAACTTTATATCTTTTTCTCAATATACTTAATCTCAAAGAACTGAAAGACCTGCATACAGCAATGTGGTATTATGATATCCAATCTTCGGCAAATTATTTCCATGATCTGGGTATAATTGAGACTCCCATTTCTCCTGCCCACCACGTCCGCTCCAAGAAGTATCGCCTTCCCCCCATTAAATCTGAAAGAGCTAGATTCTCAATCAGATACCAGATCCCTTATATTGCAAATAAATTTAATTTAATAGATGTGTCCCCAAGATTCAAGAGCCGATTTTCTTTGAAAAAACATATTTCAAAAATTGTTCTTTGCCTGGATGTTGGGATTGGTGAATTTGAATTTTAGTATGAAATTTGTTGCGGTGTTCTCGCGCTGGGGTGGCCTCCTCTGTTATCTCCTGCCATTTGTGTTTTTTTTTCATTATTGATGTGCTTTATTTCTTATTTCGGTAATTTTTTTTTATGTTTTTGGCCGACACATCGAGCCCTGCTCCCCGTCGGTCAGTTTAGAAAATTGTTTATTCATGTAATTTGTTCTTCTTCTTCTATTTAACAGCAGGCGGGCTTTGTTTGTTTGTTAAATAAACTTATTCTTCTTCTTAAAAAAAAGCGGGAAACAATGGGAAAGGAAATATGTAACGGTATCAAAATTCAAAAACTCAATCCTTCCCAATTAAAGTACCCATGTAAAATGGAATCACCCAAAATATGAACCTAAAAATTCAAGTAACCCACATATCGAGTAAGGCTTGATCGTGCAATTTAAAAAATAGCAAACAAATGTATCTTGCTTGATTAAACTTTGTATAATCTTTCCCACGGCAAATATAGTAGCAATAAATAAATCTATCTTGAAGCAGAAGGACAAATCATCACAAAAATATGCAATGAATATCAGGGTGACCAAATGTTACGCGACAGGCGAACAACAATGTATTTTAAATTTAGGAGCTTGAATCCCCAAACTGTCAAGAGAAGGTAGAATTTGTTGGACAAAAAAAATAGCCATGAGAGATACAAAGTATTTTCGCGTTATCTAGTTACATTGTTCTGAAACTAAGTTTAGAGTTAGATATTGTAGGATAGTGGATTGTGTGTTTTCTCGGAAGCTCCACAATAAAAAAGACAGTACCCCGGCTCTGTTGATACGGCAAGGGATTCAGAAGCACAAAATGCACAAACAAATTTTTATTCGGTCTGAGCAACAACCAGTTGCTCAGTATCTTGCTGGAGCTAAGCAAGTCATCCTACTACATCAGAGAATGACCCATATTTTAACTCGCCAGCCAATCTCTATTATACAAAGAACTAATCAGAAATCATCACAGCAACTAGAAGTGAACCAACAGCGACTAGAAGCACCCCAACAACAGTCAACATCTCTACAATCTAAGCAGAATATTATGAATTCCGCCACCAACGATTTCTTAATTCCACCTCCACTGCCACAAGAAGTGCAATTTTGCAAACGGTGTAAAGTTATACAACAAGAACAGGCGCAAAATCAGCAACACGATCATAGGAGGAAAATGTTTAAAGATGCAAGTGGATCCTGAGAGCTGGATGCTTCCAAGGTGACTGCGCCTGCATTAAAGAGATGATTGTTAGTTTGGTCTGCAAGATATCACCTATTAGCTGTTGACCTTGCACTTGTGGTATGTTTTAATGAATAACGCAAGGCCCAAAACTACATTGTACGAGCCTGGAAAGTAAACCAGTAACGGTATCAAAATTCAAAACCTCAATCCTTCCAAATTAAAGTACTCATGTAAAATAGAATCACCCAAAATATGAACCTAAAAATTCAAGTAACCCACAGATCGAGTAAGGCTTGATCGTGCAATTTAAAAAGTAGCAAACAAATGTATCTTGATTGAATAAACTTTATAATCTTTACCACAGCAAATGTAGCGGCAATAAATAAATCTATCTTGAAGCAGAAGGACAAAGCGTCACAAAAATATGCAATAAATATCAGGGTGACCAAATGTTACGCGACAGGCGACGAACAATGTATTTTAATTTATGAGCTTGAATCCCCAAACTGTCAAGATAAGGTAGAATTTATTGGACAAAAAAAAATAGCCATTAGAGATACAAAGTATTTTCGCGTTATCTAGTTACATTGTTCTGAAACTAAGTTTAGAGTTAGGTATTGTAGGATTGTGGATTGTGTGTTTTCTCTGAACCTAGTACATGTAATATTTACTGACTGTTATTTTAAATTCAGCCACCCTCTGTTTATATTTTTCTTACTAATAGCTCAAAGCTTTTCTTGACGGTTTCCATCCAAAAGTCATAATGAATGATATACATATGCACAACAGAGTCCAATCAAAATTGCGGGCTTTCTTCCTATTGGCTGACGAAATAACGCTACTAAGCGGGAAACAATGGGAAGGGTAATATGTAACGGTATCAAAATTCAAAACCTCAAACCTTCCAAATTAAAGTACCCATGTAAAATAGAATCACCCAAAATATGAACCTAAAAATTCAATTAACCCACAGATCGAGTAAGGCTTGATCGTACAATTTAAAAAGTAGCAAACTAATGTATCTTGATTGAATAAACTTTGTATAATCTTTCCCACAGCAAATGTAGTAGTAATAAATAAATCTATCTTGAAGCAGAAGGACAAAGCGTCACAAAAATATGCAATAAATATCAGGGTGACCAAATGTTACGCGACAGGTGACCAACAATGTATTTTAAATTTAGGAGCTTAAATCCCCAAACTGAGTCGTTGATATGTTTACTAGGTACATGTCTCTTGGAGAATTGATTATAGAGGATGGGTATCTTCATAACTGGGATAGGCATCTCTTCTGATCACTTCTATCCTCGGGAAAATTTAGTACGCGTACTGTTTATATTTCCCGTAAATTGCTCACGTTCAGCCCTTCTTTTATTTGAATAAAGGGCTGCGTTACAACACATTAAGGTAATTACGATTGGATCAAAACTTGATCTTAAGGTCTTGGTTTGACGCATTGTCGTTGATTCCTGGTTCAATGATACACGATCATTGAAGGATTAATCACTGGGATTATAATCACGATACTTGGTTGAGTCTCTTTTCACAATACTTTATTTTGTCAATGCTTAGCAAATACAGTTTATATTTCACACAAAATTATTCCCTTTCGGCACTTCTTTTCATAGAGTATGGTTTGTTTTTTACAACATCTAATATTTATTGGGTAGGGTCAAGACTTCTTAGAATTTTGTATCCACATATTGTCTTTGACTCGGGGTTTAAGATACGTAATCATTGAGGGATTAACCTCCAGGATTACTCTTGGTCCTTGGGATATAATGTTTGGGACCTTGCCGTCTAAGGATAGTTATTCGACTGATTTTTATGCAGTTTTACGACATGCTTGGGTTGGTCACAGTTACAGTCGAAATTAGTATAGAGCCTTATTTTCTGTTGATTTCGTCTGCACTGGTATTGAGTAAATGCAAACGACAAATCAACAGAAAAAAAACGGTACATTTCAGAAAGAGCTGGATTCAAAACTGACGATAGATTTGAAAAAGCTCAAAAATTTCTTTTAGAATTAAATGTGGGCATTCAATCCCTGTTTTCATGCCCAATATGATTACTTGCTAACTCCTCATATCCAACAATCTTTAAAGCATCTGTAGTTGTCACGCATCCTGCCAACGTAACCAAATTTCCTCACAACAAAAGCTTGAAAATACAAACTTATCTTGTAAGATTCCAGTAAATTGAGGCCTTAGTATTTATTACAATGAAATAGTAAGCCATCAAACTGTAAAGCATTTTCATTTATTTTCATAGTTTATTCAGCTTTACTTAAAAGGTTTTTCTCTTTTTTTTATATCATAATTTCCTGCTATTAAATTACTTATTAATGTATTTCCTCAGTCTCGCACTTGATTAATTTAAAGGTAGTTAATTTATCCTATATTTTTCAGAGTTTGAATGGTTATTATATATTTTTTTATAGTTTGAATTGAATATTTTTGTGTTTCAGAGTTTGAATGGTTTAGCACCTGATGTTTTTAGTTATTTTTTTCGTTTTAACTCATTTTATCATGGATATGCTACGAGAAATGCTGGAGACCTAGTAAGTGAGCCAAGAAGTACGGATTGTTCTAGCCATATGGCAAGGCACTCGGGTCCGGTGATCTGAAATACCTTTCCAGACTCAATTCGGGAAGCGGAAAGTGTCCCGCAATTTAAAAACCGGTTAAAGAAGCATCTCCTTGCGGGTAGTTGGTGAGTGTGGGGCTGGAAGACGAGAGAGGAAAAATTAAGTAATTTTTTTTTGTTTTGTTATTAATATATTCGTTTTATTATATTATTTTTTTTTCTCATAATTTATTAGTCAGTAATTATTATTATTATCTCTTTTTTTATTGTTTTTATTTGTGTTTATTTCAGTGATGATTTGGTTAGTTTTATAATTTAGTAAATGTGTACTGGTTGCGTTTTTCAAGCATATATGTGCTTTATCTGTAACCGGTCGTAAAGCCGGCATAAATAATTTTTAGTAAAGTTGTTGAATCTTGAAATCTTGTAGAACTAACCCTTGAGTTTTTTTTCAGTTTGAGATAAATTACAGCTTGAAGTGAAATAGTTCTCACATATAAATACTCCTCAGTCGGTTTTTAACATGCACGAATTCTTATGGACCTCGAAGTAAATGTTTCTTACATTTATCACATTCGAAGGGTTTTTCTCTAAAATGAGATTAATGATAAGCTATAGTGGATTTTAACGGAATTTTGTATGAAATTCTGTCCATTATTACAATCGTTTTACTTTTGTAAGCTCTATTGATAATGACGTCTTTGTTCTTTTTTAATTGTGATAGCATTCTCATTTAACATTTATGTTTGGTTTTAAATTTTGTTCTTATTAAAAGTATTTTACTGGTTTACAATATTATCTCCAATTACTTGTTGAACTTCAACTTGATCAACAAAAGCAATATGTTTAGAAATTATTTTCGAGTATAAAATCGATGAAGAAAACGGAAATTGGACCTTTTCGAAAAAATTAATTCCTGTTGATTAGTCTGTGGTTTTGATGAAACATTTTTAATAGCAGAACCTTAAAAAAATCAAAGATAGAAGTTATCTAAATCCTGGAATCTTTCAAAGAAAAACCTAGTTTATTTGTTAATTATCCATCTCTTTGTAAGATAGAAAGGATGATTAAAAGACTTGAGAGACAAGGTGTTAATTCTGAAAAAAACAACATTAACGTTATTCCTTAATAGATTATTCTAAATGATTTTATTCTTTCGTTAACTTGAAACTTGTCTTTGTCTACTTGTCTACTTTTGTTTACTTTTTTACTTGTCGTTAATTTGTCATTGTTTCTGTTCTGAAACTAAATGATTTAATTTTGTGAAGCTCAGTTTATTTCTTATTTTGATTTATTACCAATGTTAAAACGAGTATTTATTCTGAAAGATTTTGAAATCATTGTTACTTTCTTGCATTTTTTTTAAAAAGATTTGTTGATTTAAAAGATTGGCATTTTTTTACAAGTGCGAAAGGATGATTAAAAGACTTGAGAGACAAGGTGTTAATTCTGAAAAAAAAAATAAATGTTATTCCTTAATAGATTATTCTAAATGATTTTATTCTTTCGTTAACTTGAAACTTGTCTTTGTCTACTTGTCTACTTTTGTTTACTTTGTTTACTTGTCGTTAATTTGTCCTTGTTTCTGTTCTGAAACTAAATGATTTAATTTTGTGAAGCCCAGTTTATTTCTTATTTTGATTTATTACCAATGTTAAAACGAGTATTTATTCTGAAAGATTTTGAAATCATTGTTACTTTCTTTCATTTTGTTTTTTAAAGGTTTGTTGATTTAAAAGATTGGCATTTTTTTACAAGTGCAAATAATATCGACAGAAGGGGCTATTTTTGCTCAAACATTAGGCAAAAAGAGATAAAAACTGACCTGACCACCCTTGACAAAAACAAAAATAAATAGAGGAAAAAATCTGAAGACAATTTTTCTAGTAGAAGGAAAAGACAAACTAAAATGACACTTTCCTGATATAATATAAGACTTCTTCAACGCTAAGAACAAAGATGAAATTTAAAATACTAACTTCAGTTACTTCAATGGGAACACCAAAGTGGATAAATAAAAGACAATAAATATGAAACTAATTATTTTTTTTTAAATAATCCTTTTGCTAGCATCTACTGCTGCAGTTCTCCTTGGTCCTATATTTAACCTAGTTCCCTAGTGATATTGTAAAACTGTATTATCCTTATTAGCCATTTGTTCACTGTTAAAAAAGATTTCATAAATAAAATCCATATTTAAATTACCTTTATCTCTCTTTACTAAAAGATGAATAAAATCTAATTTTTTACTTCAATGGTTTCTGAAATCAATTGTATCAAACCTCTATTTAAAACTTTCCACATTAACATAGAATAATTTAATCACCACTACCTAAATCGCAATACGTCTATTAAATTTAATAGGAATACGTCTATTAAAAAATAGATCTGTGTTGTCAATGTAGACACATTAACCTGTGATGTTAGTGATGTTTAAAATTATTAAGTAGTAGTTAAATTTAATAGGAACATTGTGGTGGTAGTTGTTGTAAGAATGGTCATGATTGGGGTAGCCACTCATTGATTTGCTGGTATATAACCCAACAATAGGACTGCTCTTTCAGTCATTTATAGAGGGGCTAAGCCTTGAAATAAGCTTATCCCAAGGACCAAGGAATTAAATTTAATATAATTTAATCATCACACTTCCTTCTCACATGCTGAATGTAGCTGCTGAATTTCAGGTTGCCTTTGATGATCGCTCCAAGGTCTTTTTCTTATTGTATATTCAATAGATGCTCCTAAAGCATCCCTAGCCGAGTGGATGGAACTCTGGACTTGTAATTCTATCTTCTTTGGTAGGGGGGCTTGGGTCATGGTGTAGCCAGTTCGGCTTGGGGTAGGGTCAGTGGTGTGACTATGCATGCTGAGTCGCTGTAAGTCTGGCGAGCTTACGGTTCAACAAATTTCCCCGCAACATCTAAATTTCACATACCAGGTCAGGTGAAGGACGCCTCGTCCTCCTGCAAGTAGGAGTAAGTAGATGCTTCCTCATGCAAGGAGTAAGTAGATGCTTCCCATATGCTATGTAAGATGTTTTTTTATTTTATCAGGAATGGGAATGATGTATGGAGGACAGCACGGTGACGTTGAACTATATGTTAATTGACTTGTTGAAGATAGTTAGGTTCCTATTAATTAAAAAAAAATTGTTAATTAGGCAAAATAAAAATTTTAAATTAAATAAAATAGTACTATAAAATAAGTACAATAATAGTATTAAATAATAAGATTGGAAAACAAGCATATAATAAGATTAAAGAAAACAAACTAATATTAGTACGTATTCACTAAAATACCATAGCAAGTCATTATGTTTTTTAGACGTTCCAAAGATACATGGAAATTGAAGGGTCAGAAGCTCTTCACAAGACCAGACCAGAATCTGGAAAAATGTCGGAAAGACGCCAGAGACGTCTATTGGTCGAAAATTTGAAAAACAATTCTACGTTTGTTGAAGACGCTGCTATGGATACAGCAAAAGAGGTATATTATTACTTTTAATACTGAACTGCGATCTCAATTTATTATGGATGACAAATCCAATGAATGTCGATGTGTTTTTTTTCTGCTTTGCACGGGATATGGAAATAAAAACAAAATTGTCGAGTTTAAGCATCGATTTCTTCCAGAGAGTCTTCCTTCATGAAAATCCTTCATGAATAAAAAAACCAACTCAATGGTACAATTGACTCAAAGCCTTTATTAATGTTATATGTATCTAAAATCAACTTAAGATTTAAAGAATCAAAAGAAATGATTTAAAGCCGCGACACCACTATCTCAATTGCCACGAGTCTGATGCTTCCAGAATTCAGGAAACTATTAAATGGTCCAATGGGCTCAATGGGTCCAATCAATGCCATATTTGTGTTTAATTTGTCTAAATTTTTCCGCTAGCCCAGAAACAGGATGGAAAATATAACTTTTGGTCAAAATTCTATTCGGAAGACTGTGACACAAAGACTGCAACTGTGACGAGAGAATATTTGTTAAACAAATTAGCAAATCTCATTATAACAGTAACATTCATGTTAGCAATGAGTACATCTTCTAAAAACAAAAGGTTTTGTATTTTTTTTTTCTTTATATATTAGCAAACTTTAACATCACAACTGGAAAACATGAAAACAATATCTGTGGTCAATTCCACTTGGTCAGTAGAATTTAATTTGTTCGTATCTTTCTATAAAAGGCTAGGCTAATAAACAAATATAAGCTATTTTGTCGGTTCACTTTCAATTTCGATGACATTATTCATGTATCCAGTAGCTAGAATACTCATCCATTTCGTTGGTGCCAAAATCACAGCCAATCTGGGAGGAGTGGTGGCTGTCAGCGGAATAGCTTGTCTGCAATTTTGGTTTTCATTAAATATGCATATAGATACTCTTAAATTAAACTGGTAAAAAATATTGATTGGTTTTTTTAATGTTAAAGTGTTATAAGTTGGGCTTAATGAAATATCACGGGTGTCTCTATTTGTAGCGGAATCTCTGTTTATATATTTTATTTATCTCAATTACCTCTTTAAAAGACTGCAGTAGGCCATTTACAGTAGATATTAAAATTACCTCCTCAAAAAGAACCAAATGTTTGGGATTTTCAAAGATATGCAGGGCCAAGGCAGAATCAAAAATGTCATTTTTATTTTCGAATGTCAGGGACTCATCTGTTGAATTTTTGTGTTCATTCAAACGTTCATCAAGTTGTTGACGGGTCCTGCCAATATAAAATTTCCCGAATGAACACGGAACTCTGTAGACACCACTACCCAGTATAGGGTCAGTTTCATCTTTTTCTGAGTTGAAAAAATGTTTGACTTTTTATTTATTTTTGAAAGATACAGAGAGATTATGTTTTTTTTTTTAATTTTTTCCAAGTTTATTGCTAAGTTTTGAGATGTATGGTAAAGTGGTGAAAGTTTTGTTTTCAATTGCCAGAATAACTGAATCAAGGGGGACGGGCTCCCTATTTTGTTGTTTTTTTTTTTAACTATCAATCCATGATATTTTTAATAAGGTTTATTGGGTAGCCCTTGGAGAATAGAATATCTTTGACATACTTTAATTCAGAATTTACATGATTAGATGAACAGATTATTAGAACTCTATTGACGAGAGATTATTTCCCCTCTTTTCAGAGAAGGGGGGTTGATTTGAGGAGAATTGTAGATACCGATAATTTTGGGTTGGCTTTCTGTATATAAGAAATTCAAGGCTAGGAGTATTTTTTGTAATTAAAACATCCAAGAAACTCAGTTTTTCTGAATCTTACAGTTCCATTGTGAATTGGAATTTAAATCAAAAGAGTTCAAATGTGCCAAAAAATCTCTTAGAGAGTCCTGTCGATGCTCCCAAACAGAAAGGATATCATCAAAGAAATGAAGCCAGAGAGAGGGTTTTAAGTGGAAACTATTCATAGCAGATTGTTCTATAAAATCCATGTAAAAATTTGCCAAATAAGGAGACAAAACACTGCCCATGATTAGGCCCATGATTTGAATGAAAAAAATGTTCTCGGAAATTAAGATATGAAAAGAATTAGTTGCAAAGACGAAGAAGCGTCATTATTGCTTCAATTTCCAAAGTTTTGTGATCTGACCTAGCAGAATTTTCCTCAAATTTTCTTTGCAAGGCCTGCTCAAATTTATGGACATTGTGTAGCAATGAAAAATTTTAGTATTTGTAGCGATGAAAAAATTGGCTGTCTATACTAAATGTGGTATTATATACTGACCGTGTCAAAGGCGATATTATGCCCAAAGGTCGTGAACTTACACCTTGTAATTTCTCCGATAGCACCGCTTACAGCGCTGAAGATTGTGTCAACAAGGCCTACATCACGCTCAATTATTGAGTGAAAATAAAACGTACAGCCATGTAAATGTGACCTCTTTTTCTTAAGCTATCTGGAGATCAGGTTCCCTGTGAGCGTTACTTTGGAGACGTGCGAACTAATTACCTATTTTTAGACTAGATCCAGACATATAAAATGAAGTAAAGAGATAAAAAAGCAATAGGTTTATTGTAACTTACTTATTTAGGTGAACAGCAGTGGGTCACTCCAAATGACAATAATGGTGACCGAGATAGAACATGAAAGAAATTAAGACTTCTATCTGAATGGTCCTGCTTCTACATTACGAATCTCTTCAAAAGGCATTTTTACCCCACTATCAAACGTAGCTCTTCAGTCCTGCGCTGTAAGAACTGGCTCACAATTGGCCCAAGTGGCCCCAAGGATGCGAACCTTTCGTCCAATAATTTCTTTTAAATATTTCTGATGATTCAAGCGTTCACACGGTTCTTAGCATTTAAACTTCCTTAGAAATATTGAGTGTAGCATTTTTTTTGTTACTAATTATCTTAGCGAAATTCCAACGGCTAGCTTCGTTGTTTGACTGAAGCTAGAATGCAATTTCTCTTTTTGCTGCTTAAGAATTTAGACTCTTGGAAGCGGTATTTGAACTCAATTAGGGGACGTTTAATTTCTGTCCGAATCATCTTTAGAAGGAAAGAATCTTGTATTTTAAATATATAGCATTTTGCTCCCGGTACAATTGCATGAAGTGTGCATGTTTAGAAAATTGGTCAGTTTAGAAAATTATTTATTCATGTAATTTGTTCTTCTTCTTCTATTTAACAGCAGGCGGGCTTTGTTTGTTTGTTAAATAAACTTATTCTTCTTCTTAAAAAAAGCGGGAAACAATGGGAAGGGAAATATGTAACGGTATCAAAATTCAAAGCCTCACGTATCACGGTATCAAAATTCAAAGCCTCAATCCTTCCCAATTAAAGTACCCATGTAAAATAGAAGCACCCAAAATATGAACCTAAAAATTCAAGTAACCCACATATCGAGTAAGGCTTGATCGTGCAATTTAAAAAATAGCAAACAAATGTATCTTGATTGAATAAACTTTGTATAATCTTTCCCACAGCAAATGTAGTAGCAATAAATAAATATATCTTGAAGTAGAAGCACAAAACGTCACAAAAATATGTAATAAATATCAGTGTCACCAAATGTTACGTGACAGGTGATCAACAATGTAGTTTTAATTTAGGAGCTTGAATCCCCAAACTTTCAAGAGAATGTAGAATTTATTGGACAAAAAAATAGCCATGAGAGATACAAAGTATTTTCGCGTTATCTAGTTACATTGTTCTGAAACTAAGTTTAGAGTTAGGTATTGTAGGAATGTGGATTGTGTGTTTTCTCGGAAGCTCCACAATAAAAAAGACAATACCCCGGCAAGGGATTCAGGGATTCAGAAGCACAAAATGCAGAAACAAATTTTTATTTGGTCTGAGCAACAACCAGCTGCTCAGCAACTTGCTGGAGCTAAGCAAGTCATCCTAGTACATCCGAGAATGACCCATATTGTAACTCGCCAGCCAATCTCTTTTATACAAAGAACTAATCAGAAATCATCAGAGCAACTAGAAGTGAACCAACAGCGACTAGAAGCACCCCAACAACAGTCAACATCTCTACAATCTAAGTAGAATATTATGAATTCCGCCTCCAACGATTTCTTTCTTCCAACTCCACTGCCACCAAAAGCGCAATTTTGCAAACGGTGTAAAGTTATACAACAAGAACAGGCGCAAAATCAGCAACACGATCATAGCGGGAAAATGTTTAAAGTTGCAGAGTGGATCCGGAGATCTGGTTGCTTCCAAGGCGATTACGCCTGCATTAAAGACATGAACGTTGGTTTGGTCTGCAAGATATCACCTATTAGCTGATTACCTTGCACTTGTTGTATGTTTTAATGAATAACGCAAGGCCCAAAACTACATTGTACGTGCCTGGAAAGCCTAACCTTAATTTGTCTCCTAACCATTGTGCATAAAAAAAGCTTTTTCCCATCAATTTCAGATTGAAGGGGTTTAAAATCAGAACGTATCGGATGCAATTTTAAAAGCTCCTGGATTGGATGGAATGAACCTAGTACATGTAATATTTACTGACCGGTCTTTTAAATTCAGCCACCCTCTGTTTATATTTTTCTTCCTCATAGCTCAAAGGTTTTCTTGAAGGTTTCTATCCGAAAGTCATAATGAATGATATACACATACAGAACAAAGTCCAATCAAAATTGCGGGCTTTATTTCTATTGGCTGACAAAATAACGCTACTAAGCGGGAAACAATGGGAAGGGTAATATGTAACGGTATCAAAATTCAAAAGCTCAATCCTTCCAAATTAAAGTACCCATGTAAAAAAGAATCACCCAAAATATGAACCTAAAAATTCAAGTAACCCACAGATCGAGTAAGGCTTGATCGTGCAATTTAAAAAGTAGCAAACAAATGTATCTTGATTGAATAGACTTTGTACAATCTTTCCAACAGCAAAGGTAGTAGCAATAAACAAATCTATCATGAAACAGAAGGACAAAGTGTCACAAAAATATGCAATAAATATCAGGGTGATCAAATATTACGCGACAGGTGACCAACAATGTAGTTTAAATTTAGGAGCGTGAACCTCCAAAATGTCAAGAGAAGGTAAAATTTATTGGAAAAAATAAACAGCCATGAGAGATACAAAGTATTTTCGCGTAATCTAGTTACATTGTTCTGAAACAAAGTTTAGAGTTAGGTATTGTAGGATTGTGTGTCTTCTCGGAAGCTCCACAACGAAAAAGACTATACCCCGGCTCTGTTGATACGGCAAGGGATTCAGAAGCACAAAATGCAGAAATTTTTTTTATTCGGTCTGATCAACAACCGGTTGCTCAGCAACTTGGTGGAGCTAAGCAAGTCATCCTAGTACATCCGAGAATGACCCATATTGTAACTCGCCAGCCAATCTCTTTTATACAAAGAACTAATCAGAAATCATCACAGCAACTAGAAATGAACCAACAGCGACTAAAAGCACCCAAACAATAGTCAACATCTCTACAATCTAAGTAGAATATTATGAATTCCGCCTCCAACGATTTCTTACTTCCAACTCCACTGCCACCAAAAGTGAAATTTTGCAAACGGTGTAAAGTTATACAACAAGAACAGGAGCAAAATCAGCAACACGATCATAGCGGGAAAATGTTTAAAGTTGCAGAGTGGATCCGGAGATCTCGTTACTTCCAAGGCGATTGCGCCTGCATTAAAGAAATGAACGTTGGTTTGGTCTGCAAGATATCACCTATTAGCTGTTCACCTTGCACTTGTTGTATGTTTTAATGAATAACGCAAGGCCCAAAACTACATTGTACGTGCCTGGAAAGCCTAACGTGAATTTGTCTCCTAAGCATTGTGCATAAAAAAAGCTTTTTCCCATCAATTTCAGATTGAAGGGGTTTAAAATCAGAACGTATCGGATGCAATTTTAAAAGCTCCTGGATTGGAAGGAATGAACCAAGTACATGTAATATTTACTGACCGGTCTTTTAAATTCAGCCACCCTCTGTTCATATTTTTTTTCCTCATAGCTCAAAGGTTTTCTTGATGGTTTCTATCCGAAAGTCATAAGGAATGATATACACATACAGAACAGAGTCCAATCAAAATTGCGGGCTTTCTTCCTATTGGCTGACAAAATAACGCTATTAAGCGGGAAACAATGGGAAGGGTAATATGTAACGGTATCAAAATTCAAAACCTCAATCCTTCCAAATTAAAGTACCCATGTAAAATAGAATCACCCACAATATGAACCTAAAAAGTCAAGTAACCCACAGATCAAGTAAGGCTTGATCGTGAAATTTAAAAAGTAGCAAACAAATGTATCTTGATTGAATAAAATTTGTAAAATCTTTCCCGCAGCAAATGTAGTAGAAATAAATATATCTATGTTGAAGCAGAAGGACAAAGCGTCACAAAAATATGCAATACATATCAGGGTGACAAAATGTTACGCGACAGCTGACCAACAATGTATTTTAAATTTAGTAGCTTGAATCCCCAAACTGTCAAGATAAGGTAGAATTTATTGGACAAAAAAATAGCCATGAGAGATACAAAGTATTTTCGCGTAATCTAGTTAAATTGTTCTGAAACTAAGTTTAGAGTTAGGTATTGTAGAATTGTGGATTTTGTGTCTTCTCGGAAGCTCCACAATGAAAAAGACTATACCCCGGCTCTGTTGATACGGCAAGGGATTCAGAAGCAAAAAATGCGGAAACAAATTTTTATTCGGTCTGAGCAACAACCAGTTGTTCAGCATCTTGCTGGAGCTAAACAATTCATCCTAGTACATCAGAGAATGACCCATATTTTAACTCGCCAGCCAATCTCTTTTATACAAAGAACTAATAAGAAATCATCACAGCAACTAGAAGTGAACCAACAGCGACTAAAAGCACCCCATCAACAGTCAACATCAATTCTTCAAAATTGAACAAAATGTCATTGTGAAAAATTATGAACTGGAACAGGAAGGAAAGAAGGGAAGATATAGGTTCTGCTGGAAAATATGTTAAATATGATTGTTTTGCATATTATTAAAGCCTTGGCATTGAGAAAATATGTGCTTTAGTATGTGCAGCTTCAGGCTGTCTTGGATCTTTGTATATGATGGAAGAATATTTAACGAGGCCCCAGTTTCCTCAAGATTACCCAATTCCCAAGGAGCAGATCCAGATATTCAAAGTGAAAAACCTATATATCAATCATTGTTGCCAATCTCGCTAATGCCAAGCTGACTCAGCCAAGGACCAATTAGTGCCTAAATTTTTGATTAATATTTTGATTCTGTGCCTTAATGTGTGCCTTAATTCAGTTACCTGAATGCATTCAACGAAGTAAGAGCTCTTCGCGCCAGGACCTATTACAAGTAAATGAATTGGTCTAGTTGAACAGTTAATATTAACCGTGATAAATTAGTCTGCTCTGAGCTGAACTTATGAACTTTGATATTTGAATTTGGATAAGTTTCTAAAAGATTGGAAAGAGAAAGAAGAAAATGGAAGAATCTCTAAACTTGTCTGCGTCTACGGCAACGAGTCAAGGTGATGAAGTCTCTATAAAGTCTTTAGCGGAAAGTTTCAGTTTGATTTTGGAAACAGTTAAAGGAAATACTGCCACCTTAGTATCATTAAAATCTAACATCAAAGCAATTGAAGATAATGTCAGAAATTGGAAGTAATTGTTTCTGAATCGAGTAAAGAAGTGGCGAAGCTGATACCGCGTGTTCAGAATGTTGAATTAGAGACGGCAAGCTTTAAAAATCAAATAATCGGTGTTGGCGGAGGAAAATAAAGTGCTTAAATCACATATCGACAATGTGTCGCTTACTCTGATGAAATTGGAAAGTAATGAAAATGATAAACATTTAGTGATGTAGAATGTGAAAGTTCAAGATGAAATAAGAGCACGGGAATTACTGTCTAAAGTTGTTATTGAAGGCTTTGATCTCCCAGCCCCAAGCCCAGTTAAGTTGGTGGATTTCGGGGAAAATGCCATATTCTTGAAATTTGAATTGCCATCGAGGTTAATCAGGAATGAGATTTTGAAGAACGCCAAGAAAATGAAAAATAAAAAAATTGTAGGATTCGAGATAATATATCTGACGGATTATGCGCCGAAGTCTGTTCGTGAAGTTCGAAAGAGGTTGCTTCATGTGAAATTAAAATTGCACGATTTTGGAATTGACTCTTGGTTGTCGAAAGGTGTACCCCCCTGCCTAGTTATCAAGCGGCGAGATGGAACAAATGAAGGACTAACAGTTAGTGAAGGTTTCGCTCTAATTACTGACCTTGAAAGGAAACATGGTGGTTGAATCGCAAATATGGATACATGATTTTTTTTAAGACTGATTGTGTTGATATGATAGTGGATTAGTTTTGTTAAATAATGTGAGTGTAAGTGTTCGATATTTGTTTGGGTTGAAATAAAAAAATATGGTGGGTTCTGTGCGGTTTGATGTATTTGGGTGATATTATTATGATTAAAAATCTATTTAGTGTGAGTTTTAGTGTTTGTAATTTGTTTTGGGAGAGGCATGGGGGGTACTCTTTGGCGGGAGATCAGTACATGATAATGGTTAGTCAAGTTCACGATATCCCTACATCTAGGCTGGAGGAATTGGAAAGAAATTCAGCCCTTTTTAGTAATGTATTCCAAACGCCCCAAGCTCATGATAATAATGAAATTTTAAATTCTTTTTTAGTCCCCCCCAAATAAATATTTGTTTTCTCATGAAATAGTTCATAAAAACCCAAATATGAGGAGAATATCTTTTTGGAACTGTCGTAGATGGAGGAGCGGGCAAGATGCAATTAAAAAAATATTATTTGAATCTGGTACGGCTATTTTTGGAGTTTGTGAATCATTTTTAGATGAAATTTGGGCAAAACTGCAATACTGGTTAAAAATTATATTCCGGCAAGACTGAAAGAAGAATTTTTATATTTGAATACGGAGATGATTTTCGAAAGCTGTATTTGTTGAATGTTTTCTACCAAATAATGATAAACATTTAATTGCTGTAATTTATCGTCCTCCCTCATCAAATAAGGCAGATTTTATTGATAAATTTGAAAATATGTTAAGTGTGATATCAAATCTTCGAATGCTATTTTTAATCCTTGGGGACTTCAATATTGATTTAATGGGATGCGTCCTTTCTAGACAGCATGGAATCGACCGAAATGTCCTTCAGTTTTTGGAATGTAACCTTTCTCATGGTATGAACCCAGTATGTTTTATTCCGACACGCATAACAAATTCTTCTTTTTCTCTGATTGATAATATTTTTGCACCTTATCCATGTGCGGCTACATTTGTGGTTATGGAGGATACATCTGACCATCGTATTTTAATGTCTGACTTCAAAGCGCAAAAGATAGTCAATAAAGAAAATCATATGAAGAGGAGAAACTTTTCACAAGTAAATATGAATGAATTGAAATCTAATCTTAGCGATGTAGGATGGAGTGAAGTTATTAATGAGAATGACCCCAACATATCTTTAGATATATTTTATCGAATTTTGAATGAAAAACTGGACCTTCATTGCCCATTTAAAACTACGCACCGGAAAAGAACCTCACCCAAACAACCTTGGATAAGTCCATCACTTCTAAAATCTATCAAGGAAAAAAATAGACTGTATAAGATTAAAATGAAATACCACTCAGCTCATAATGCACAGCAATTCAAACATTATAAAAATTTGCTAGTTAAAACTCTCAGAACAAGTGAAAAAATGTATTATGAAAATGGATTTAAAAAATCTGATTCACCTCGGACTACATGGAAATTAATTAAGGAAAAAATTGGAAACAATATTAAAAATCCACACCTTGAAGTGATGATAAATGAAAATGGTATTGAGTTGAAGGGGAAGGATGTTCTTGCAGAATATTTTTGTCATTATTTTTCTCATATTTGTTCTACCGTTGAACTGGAATCCCCTGAATCTCCATCTCATTCATATAAAGAATATCTCCCGCCATCCAAAAATTCCAGTATATTCCTGGCCCCTGTCACTCTCGGTGAGTTCCAGAAAGTAATTATGAATCTAAAGAGTGGTAATTCTCTAGGTCTAAATGGGCTCTCCACAAATATTCTGAAAGAACTTGCATGTGTAATTCACGTCCTGTTGCTTCATATTTTAAATGCATCTATGTCATCAGGGATCTTTCCGGAAGTATGGAAATCTGCACGATTTATTCCAATTCATAAGAACGGTGATAAGACAGATATAGGTAACTATCGCCCAATAGCTATTCTTTCCCCTATATCTAAGGTTATTGAAAAAATTATTCAAAATAGAATTGTCTCGTATTTTGATAAAAGGAATTTATTTATTAAGAATCAGTGTGGATTCAGGGCGGGTTATTCTACTGAACAAGCTATTGCAGCGCTAATTTTGGAGATTAATGATTCATTAAATGATGAAAATCATGTATCTACTCTTTTCTATGATATTAAAAAGGCATTTGATAGGCTAAACCATGAAATTTTATTGGAGAAAATTAATAATGCAGGTATTAGAGGTAAAGGCTTAGATCTAATAAAATCTTACTTGCATGGTCGAAAAATTCAGGTAGAAGTAAATGGGCACCTGTCAAGCCATATTGTTATTGATGATGTTGGAGTCCCCCAGGGATCAGTATTTTTAGAGTCATTACTATTTTTGATTTATATAAATGACCTTTCGTGGTGTTTACCCCAAGATAGTAGTTTAGCAGTAATTTTTGCAGATGATATAGCGGTGACAGTAAAAGCTAAAACCCCATCTTTGTTGGCTGAGAAAATGTTGACAGTAATGAATTCTTTGAATAAATGGTTTGCATGTAACTACCTGGCTCCGAACTTTTCTAACACTGAATTCATGATTTTTGGGCGGTCACAGCGGGCAGTAGATAAAGAAGAGTTAATTGGAAATCAAAGTAGGATAAAAAGAGTAAATTCATTTCGTTACCTTGGGATTATTCTTGATGAGCTTTTATCTTTCCGTAAGCATTCTGATTATTTGAGATTGAAACTTGCCCATAACTTAGGTTGTCTGCATAGAATGAAACATTTATTTTCTTTTTCCATCCTTAAAATTTTATATCATTCTCTAATTGAATTATATTTTAAATATTGCCCTGTAATATACCTCAACACATTTATGGTCCATCTCCAACCTCTTCAGATAATTCAAAATAAGGCGGTTAGAATCCTGGGTACTTTTGTTCATCGCCCTGTGAGGCTTCAAAATCTTACAGAAACCCAAACTTTATATCTCTTTCTCAATATACTTAATCTCAAACAACTGAAAGACCTGCAAACAGCAATGTGGTATTATGATATCCAATCTTCGGCAAATTATTTCCATGATCTGGGTATAATTGAGACTCCCATTTCTCCTTCCCACCACGTCCGCTCCAAGAAGTATCGCCTTCCCCCCAGTAAATCTGAAAGAACTAGATTCTCAATCAGATACCAGATCCCTTATATTTCAAATAAATTTAATTTAATAGATGTGTCCTCAAGATTCAAGAGCCGATTTTCTTTGAAAAAACATATTTCAAAAATTGTTCTTTGCCTGGATGTTGGGATTGGTGAATTTGGATTTTAGGATGAAATTTGTTGCGGTGTTCTCGCTCTGGGGTGGCCTCCTCTGTTATATCCTACCATTTGTGTTTTTTTTCATTATTGATGTGCTTTATTTGTTATTTCGGCAATTTTATTTTATGTTTTTGGCCGACACATCAAGATCTGCTCCCCGTCGGCCAGTTTAGAAAATTATTTATTCATGTAATTTGTTCTTCTTCTTCTATTTAACAGCAGGCGGTCTTTGTTTGTTTGCTAAATAAACTTATTCTTCTTCTTAAAAAAAAGCGGGAAATTATGGGAAGGGTAATATGTAACGGTATCAAAATTCAAAACCTCAATCCTTCCCAATTAAAGTACCCGTGTAAAATAGAATCACCCAAAATATGAACCTAAAAATTCAAGTAACCCACATATCGAGTAAGGCTTGATCGTGCAATTCAAAAAGTAACAAACAAATGTATCTTGATAAACTTTGTATAATCTTTCCCACGGCAAATGTAGTAGTAATAAATAAATATATCTTGAAGCAGAAGCACAACATGTCACAGAAATATGTAAAAAATATCAGTGTCACCAAATGTTGCGTGACATGTGATCAACAATGTAGTTTTAATTTAGGAGCTTGAATCTCCAAACTGTCAAGAGAAGGTAGAATTTATTGGACAAAAAAAAATAGCCATGAGAGATACAAAGTATTTTCGCGTTATCTAGTTACATTGTTCTCAAACTAAGTTTAGAGTTAGGTATTGTAGGATTGTGGATTGTGTGTTTTCTCGGAAGCTCCACCATAAAAAAGACAATACCCCGGCTCTGTTGATACGGCAAGGGATTCAGAAACACAAAATGCAGAAAAATTTTTTATTCGGTCTGAGCAACAACCAGTTGCTCAGCATCTTGCTGGAGCTAAGCAAGTCATCCTAGTACATCAGAGAATGACCCATATTTTAACTCGCCAGCCATTCTCTTTTATACAAAGAACTAATCAGAAATCATCACAGCAACTAGAAGTGAACCAACAGCGACTAGAAGCACCCCAAAAACAGTCAACATCTCTACAATCTAAGCAGAATATTATGAATTCCTCCTCCAACGATTTCTTAATTCCACCTCCACTGCCACAAGAAGGGCAATTTTGCAAACGGTGTAAAGTTATACAACAAGAACAGGCGCAAAATCAGCAACACGATCATAGGAGGAAAATGTTTAAAGATGCAAGTGGATCCTGAGAGCTGGATGCTTCCAAGGCGACTGCGCCTGCATTAAAGAGATGATTGTTAGTTTGGTCTGCAAGATATCACCTATTAGCTGTTGACCTTGCACTTGTTGTATGTTTTAATGAATAACGCAAGGCCCAAAACTACATTTTACGAGCCTGGAAAGTAAACCAGTAACGGTATCAAAATTCCAAACCTCAATCCTTCCAAATTAAAGTTACCCATGTGAAATAGAATCACACAAAATATGAACCTAAAAATTCAAGTAACCCACAGATTAAGTAAGGCTTGATCGTGCAATTCAAAATGTAACAAACAAATGTATTTTGATTGAATAAACTTTGTATAATCTTTCCCACAGCAAATGTAGTAGCAATAAATAAATCCATCTTGAAGCAGAAGGACAAAACGTCACAAAAATATGTAAAAAATATCAGTGTGACCAAATGTTACGCGACAGGCGACCAACAATGTATTTTAATTTATGAGCTTGAATCCCCAAACTGTCAAGATAAGGTAGAATTTATTGAACAAAAAAAAATAGCCATGAGAGATACAAAGTATTTTCGCGTTATCTAGTTACATTGTTCTGAAACTAACTTTAGAGTTAGGTATTGTACGATTGTGGATTGTGTGTTTTCTCTGAACCTAGTACTTGTAATATTTACTGACCGGTATTTTAAATTCAGCCACCCTCTGTTTATATTTTTTTTCCTAATAGCTCAAAGCTTTTCTTGATGGTTTCCATCCAAAAGTCATAATGAATGATATACATATGCACAACAGAGTCCAATCAAAATTGCGGGCTTTCTTCCTATTGGCTGACGAAATAACGCTACTAAGCGGGAAACAATGGGAAGGGTAATATGTAACGGTATCAAAATTCAAAACCTCAAACATTTCAAATTAAAGTACCCATGTGAAATAGAATCACACAAAATATGAACCTAAAAATTCAATTAACCCACAGATCGAGTAAGGCTTGATCGTGCAATTCAAAAAGTAGCAAACAAATGTATCTTGATTGAATAAACTTTGTATAATCTTTCCCACAGCAAATGTAGTAGTAATAAATAAATCTATCTTGAAGCAGAAGGACAAAGCGTCACAAAAATATGCAATAAATATCAGGGTGACCAAATGTTACGCGACAGGTGACCAACAATGTATTTTAAATTTAGGAGCTTAAATCCCCAAACTGAGTCGTTGATATGTTTACTAGGTACATGTCCCTCGGGGAATTGATTATAGGGGATGGGTATCTTAATAACTGGGATAGGTATCTCTTCTGATCACTTCTATCCTCGGGAAAATTTAATACGCGTACTGTTTATGTTTCCCGTAAATTCCTCACGTTCAGCCCTTCTTTTATTTGAATAAAGGGCTGCGTTACGACACATTAAGGTAATAACGATTGGATCAAAACTTGATCTTAATGTCTTCGTTTTACGCATTGTCGTTGATTCCAGGTTCAATGATACACAATCATTGAGGGCTTAATCACTGGGATTATAATTATGATACTGGGTTGGGTCTCTTCTCTGAACACTTTATTTTGGGAAAATTTAGCACGTACTGTTTATGTTTCCCACAAAATTATTCATGTTTGGCTCTTCTTTTCATGGAGGAGGGTTTGTTTTTTGCGACATCTAATAATGATTGGGTAGGGTCAATACTTCTTAGAATTTTGTATCCACATATTGTCTTTGGCTCGTGGTTTAAGATGCGTAATCATTGATGGATTAACCTCCAGGATTATTCTTGGTCCTTGGTATTTAATTTTTGGGACCTTGCCGTCTAAGGATAGTTATTTGACGGATTTTTATGCAGTTTTACGACATGCTTGGGTTGGTCACAGTTACAGTCAAAATTAGTATAGAGCCTTATTTTCTGTTGATTTCGTCTGCACTGGTATTGAGTAAATGCAAACGACAAATCAACAGAAAAAAAACGGTACATTTCAGAAAGAGCTGGATTCAAAACTGACGATAGATTTGAAAAAGCTCAAAAATTTCTTTTAGAATTAAATGTGGGCATTCAATCCCTGTTTTCATGCCCAATATGAATAGTTGGTGACTCCTCATATCCAACAATCTTTTAAGCATCCGTAGTTGTCGCGTATCCTGCCAACGTAACCAAATTTCCTCACAACAAAAGCTTGAAAATACAAACTTATCTTGTAAGATTCCAGTAAATTGAGGCCTTAATATTTATTACAATGTAATAGTAAGCCATCAAACTGTAAAGCATTTTCATTTATTTTCATAGTTTATTCAGCTTTACTTAAAAGGTTTTTCTCTTTTTTTTATATCATAATTTCCTGCTATTAAATTACTTATTAATGTATTTCCTCAGTCTCGCACTTGATTAATTTAAAGGTAGTTAATTTATCCTATATTTTTCAGAGTTTGAATGGTTATTATATATTTTTTGAGAGTTTGAATTGAATATTTTTGTGTTTCAGAGTTTGAATGGTTTAGCGCCTGATGTTTTTAGTAATTTTTTTCGTTTTAAGTCATTTTATCATGGATATGCTACGAGAAATGCTGGAGACCTAGTAAGTGAGCCAAGAAGTACGGATTGTTCTAGCCATATGGCAAGGCACTCGGGTCCGGTGGTCTGGAATACTTTTCCAGACTCAATTCGGGAAGCGGAAAGTGTCTCGCAATTTAAAAACCGGTTAAAGATGCATCTCCTTGCAGGTAGTTGGTGTGGGGCTGGAAGACGAGAGAGGACAAATTAAGCAATTTTTTGTTCTGTTATTAATATATTCGTTTTATTATATTATTTTATTATTATTTTTTTTTCTCATAATTTATTAGTCAGTAATTATCAGTATTATCTTTTTTTGTATTGTTCTTTTTTTGTGTTTATCTCAGTGATGATTTGGTTAGTTTTATAATTTAGTAAATTTGTACGGGCTGCGTTTTTCAAGCATATATGTGCTTTATCTGTAACCGGTCGTCAAGCTGCCATAAATAATTTTAGTAAAGTTGTTGAATCTTGAAATCTTGTAGAACTAACCCTTGAGTTTTTTTTCAGTTTGAGATAAATTACAGCTTGAAGTGAAATAGTTCTCACATATAAATACTCCTCAGTCGGTTTTTAACATGCATGAATTCTTGTGGACCTCGAAGTAAATGTTCCTTACATTTATCACATTCGAAGGGTTTTTCTCTAAAATGAGATTAATGATAAGCTATAGTGGATTTTAACGGAATTTTGTACGAAATTCTGTCCATTATTACAATCGTTTTACTTTTGTAAGCTGTATTGATAATGAGGTCTTTGTTCTCTTTTAATTGTGATAGCATTCTTATTTAACATTTATGTTTGGTTTTAAATTTTGTTCTTATTAAAAGTATTTTACTGGTTTACAATATTATCTCCAATTACTTGTTGAACTTCAACTTGATCAACAAAAGCAATATGTTTAGAAATTATTTTCGAGTATAAAATTAATGAAGAAAACAGAATTTGGACCTTTTCGAAAAAATCACTTCCTGTTGATTAGTCTGTGGTTTTGATGAAACATTTTTAATAGCAGTACCTTAAAAAAATCAAAGATAGAAGTTATCTAAATCCTGGAATCTTTCAAAGAAAAACCTAGTTTATTTGTTAATTATCCATCTCTTTGTAAGATATAAAGAATGGTTAAAAGACTTGAGAGACAAGGTGTTAATTCTGAAAAAAACAACATAAAGCTTATTCCTTAATAGATTATTCTAAATGATTTTATTCTTTCGTTAACTTGAAACTTGTCTTTGTTTACTTGTCTACTTTTGTTTACTTTTTTACTTGTCGTTAATTTGTCATTGTTTCTGTTCTGACACTAAATGATTTAAATTTGTGAAGCTCAGTTTATTTCTTATTTTGATTTATTACCAATGTTAAAACGAGTATTTATTCTGAAAGATTTTAGAATCATTGTTACTTTCTTGCATTTTTTTTAAAAAAGATTTGTTGATTTAAAAGATTGGCAGTTTTTTACAAGTGCGAAAGGATGGTTAAAAGACTTGAGAGACAAGGTGTTAATTCTGAAAAAAAAAAACATAAAGGATATTCCTTAATAGATTATTCTAAATGATTTTATTCTTTCGTTAACTTGAAACTTGTCTTTGTTTACTTGTCTACTTTTGTTTACTTTTTTACTTGTCGTTAATTTGTCTTTGTTTCTGTTCTGACACTAAATGATTTAAATTTGTGAAGCTCAGTTTATTTCTTATTTTGATTTATTACCAATGTTAAAACGAGTATTTATTCTGAAAGATTTTGAAATCATTGTTACTTTCTTGCATTTTTTTTTAAAAAGGTTTGTTGATTTAAAAGATTAGCATTTTTTTACAAGTGCAAATAATATCGACAGAAGGGGCTATTTTTGCTCAAACATTAGGCAAAAAGAGATAAAAACTGACCTGACCACCCTTGACAAAAACAAAAATAAATAGAGGAAAAAATCTGAAGACGATTTTTCTAGTAGAAGGAAAAGACAAACTAAAATGACACTTTCCTGATATAATATAAGACTTCTTCAACGCTAAGAACAAAGATGAAATTTAAAATACTAACTTCAGTTACTTCAATGGGAACACCAAAGTGGATAAATAAAAGACAATAAATATGAAACTAATTATTTTGTTTTGAAATAATCCTTTTGCTAGCATCTACTGCTGCAGTTCTCCTTGGTCCTATATTTAACCTAGTTCCCTAGTGATATTGTAAAACTGTATTATCCTTATTAGCCATTTGTTCACTGTTAAAAAAGATTTCATAAATAAAATCCATATTTAAATTACCTTTATCTCTCTTTACTAAAAGATGAATAAAATCTAATTTTTTACTTCAATGGTTTCTGAAATCAATTGTATCAAACCTCTATTTAAAACTTTCCACATTAACATAGAATAATTTAATCACCACTACCTAAATCGCAATACGTCTATTAAATTTAATAGGAATACGTCTATTAAAAAATAATTCTGTGTTGTCAATGTAGACACATTAACCTGTGATGTTAGTGATGTTTAAAATTATTAAGTAGTAGTTAAATTTAATAGGAACATTGTGGTGGTAGTTGTTGTAAGAATGGTCATGATTGGGGTAGACACTCATTGATTTGCTGGTATATAACCCAACAATAGGACTGCTCTTTCAGTCATTTATAGAGGGGCTAAGCCTTGAAATAAGCTTATCCCAAGGACCAAGGAATTAAATTTAATATGATTTAATCATCACACTTCCTTCTCACATGCTGAATGTAGCGGCTGAATTTCAGCTTGTCTTTGATGATCCCTCCAAGGTCTTTTTCTTATTGTATATTCAATAGATGCTCCTAAAGCATCCCTAGCCGAGTGGATGGAACTCTGGACTTTTAATTCTATCTTCTTTGGTAGGGGGGCTTGGGTCATGGTGTAGCCAGTTTGGCTTGGGGTAGGGCATGTGGTGTGACTATGCATGCTGAGTCGCTGTAAGTCTGGGAAGCTTACGGTTAAATAAATTTCCCCGCAATATCTAAATTCCACATACCAGGTCAGGTGAAGGACGCCTCATCCTCCTGCAAGTAGGAGTAAGTAGATGCTTCCTCATGCAAGGAGTAAGTAGATGCTTCCCATATGCTATGTAAGATGTTTTTTTATTTTATCAGGAATGGGAATGATGTATGGAGGACAGCACGGTGACGTTGAACTATATGTTAATTGACTTGTTGAAGATAGTTAGGTTCCTATTAATTAAAAAAAAATTGTTAATTAGGCAAAATAAAAATTTTAAATTAAATAAAATAATACTATAAAATAAGTAAAATAATAATATTAAATAATAAGATTAGAAAATAAGTAAATTATAAGATTAAAGAAAATAAACTAAGATTAGTACATATTCACTAAAATACCATAACAAGTCATTATTTTTTTTAGACGTTCCAACGATACCTGGAAATTGAAGGGTCAGAAGCTCTTCACAAGACCAGACCAGAATCTGGAAAAATGTTGGAAAGACGCCAGAGACATCTATTGGTCGAAAATTTGGAAAATATTGCTACGTCTGTTGACGACGCTGCTATGGATACAGCAAAAGAGGTATATTGTTACTTTTAATACTGAACTGCGATCTCAATTTATTATGGATGACAAATCCAATGAATGTCGATGTGTTTTTTTTTTCTGCTTTGCAAAGGATATGTAAATAAAAACGAAATTGTCGAGTTTATGCATCGAGTTCTGCCAGATAGTCTTCCTTCATGAAAATCCTTCATGAATAAAAAAACCCACTCAATAGTACAATTGACTCAAAGCCTTTATTAATGTTATATGTATTTAAAAATCAACTTAAGATTTAAAGAATTAAACGAAATGATTTAAAGCCGCGACATAAACTATCTCAATTGCCACGAGTCTGATGCTTCCAGAATTCAGGAAACTATTAAATGGTCCAATGGGCTCAAAGTATGGATCATTGCCATATTTGTGTTTAATTTGTCTAAATTTTTCCGCTAGCCCAGAAACAGGATGGAAAATATAACTTTTGGTCAAAATTCTATTCGGAAGACTGTGACACAAAGACTGCAACTGTGACGAAAGAATATTTGTTAACCAAATTAACAAATCTCATTATAACAGTAACATTCATGTTAGCTATGAGTACATCTTCTAAAAACAAAAGGTTTTGTATTTTTTTTTTCTTTATATATTAGCAAACTTTAACATCACAACTGGAAAACATGAAAACAATATCTGTGGTCAATTCCACTTGGTCAGTAGAATTTAATTTGTTCGTATCTTTCTATAAAAGGCTAGGCTAATAAACAAATAAAAGCTCTTTTGTCGGTTCATTTTCAATTTCAATGACATTATTCATGTATCCAGTAGCTGGAATACTCATCGATCTCGTTGGTGCCAAAATCACAGCCAAGCTGGGAGGAGTGGTGGCTGTCAGCAGAATAGCTTCTCTGCAATTTTGGTTTTCATTACATATGCAGATGGATACTCTTAAATTAAACTGGGCAAAAATATTGATTGGTTTTTTTAATATTAAAGTGTTATAAGTTGGGCTTAATGAAATATCACGGGTGTCTCTATATGTAGCGGAATCTCTGTTTATATATTTTATTTATCTCAATTACCTCTTTAATGACTGCAGTAGGCCATTTACATTAGATATTAAAATTGCCTCCTCAAAAAGAACCAAATGTTTGGGATTTTCAAAGATATGCAGGGCCAAGGCAGAATCAAAAATGTCATTTTTATTTTCGAATGTCAGGGACTCATCTATTGAATTTTTGTGTTCATTCAAACGTTCATCAAGTTGTTGATGGGTCCTGCCAATGTAAAATTTCCCGAATGAACACGAAACTCTGTAGACACCACTACCCAGTATAGGGTCAGTTTCATCTTTTTCTGAGTTGTAAAAATGTTCGACTTTGTATTTATTTTTGAAAGATACAGAGAGATTATGTTTTTTTTTTTAATTTTTTACAAGTTTATCGCGAAGTTTTGAGATGTATGGTAAAGTGGTGAAGGTTTTGTTCTCAATTGCCAGAATAACTGAATAAAGAGGGACGGGCTCTCTATTTTGTGGTTTTTTCTTTTTTAACTGTCTATCAATGATATTTTTAATAAGGTTTATTGGGTAGCCCTTGGAGAATAGAATATCTTTGACATACTTTAATTCAGAATTTACATGATTACGTGAACAGATTATTAGAACTCTATTGACTAGAGATTATTTCCCCTCTTTTCAGAGAAAGGGGGTTGATTTGAGGAGAATTGTAGATACCGATAATTATGGGTTGGCTTTCTGTATATAGGAAATTCAAGGCTAGGAGTATTTTTTGTAATTAAAACATCCAAGAAACTCAGTTTTCCCGAATCTTACAGTTCCATTGTGAATTGGAGATTTAAATCAAAAGAGTTCAAATGTGCCAAAAAATCTCTTAGAGAGTCCTGTCCATGCTCCCAAACAGAAAGGATATCATCAAAGAAACGAAGCCAGAGAGAGTGTTTTAAGTGGAAACTATTCATAGCAGATTGTTCTATGAAATCCATGTAAAAATTTGCCAAATAAGGAGACAAAACACTGCCTATGATTAGGCCCATGATTTGAATGAAAAAAATGTTCTCGGAAAGTAAGATATGAAAAGAATTTGTTTTAAAGACAAACAAGCGTCATTATTGCTTCAATTTCCAAAGTTTTGTGATCTGACCTAGCAGAATTTTCCTCAAATTTTCTTTGCAAGGCCTGCTCAAATTTATGGACATTGTGTAGCAATGAAAAATTTTAGTATTTGTAGCGATGAAAAAATTGGCTGTCTATACTAAATGTGGTATTAAATACTGACCGCGTCAAAAGCGATATTATGCCCAAAGGTCGTGAACTTACACCTTGTAATTTCTCCGATAGCGCCGCTTATAGCGCTGAAGATTGTGTCAACAAGGCATACGCCACGCTCAATTATTGAGTGAAAATAAAATGTACAACCATGTAAACTTGACCTCTTTTTCTTGAGCTATCTGGAGATCCGATTCCCTGGGAGCGTTACCTTGGAGACATGCGAACTAACTACCTATTATTAGACTATATCCAGACATATAAAATGAAATAAACACAGATAAAAAGCAATAGGTTTATTGTAACTTACTTATTTAGGTGAACAGCAGTGGGTCACTCCAAATGACAATAATGGTGACCGAGATACAACATGAAAGAATTTAAGACTTTTATCTGAATGGTCCTGATTCTACATTACGAATATCCTCAAAAAGCACTTCTACCCCACTATCAAACTTAGCTCTTTAGTCCTGCGCTGTAAGAACTAGCTCACAATTGGCCCGAGTGGTCCCAAGGATGCGAACCTTTCGTCCAATAATTTCTTTTAAATATTTCTGATGATTCAAGCGTTCATACGGTTCTTACCATTTAAACTTCCTTAGAAATATTGAGCGTAGCATTTTTTTTGTTACTAATTATCTCAGCTAAATTAGAATGGCTAGCGTCGTTGTTTGACTGAAGCTGGACCGCAAATTCTCTTTTTGCTGTTAAATAATTTAGACTCTTGGAAGTGGTATTTGACCTCAACTTGCGGACGTTAAATTTCTGTCCGAGTTATCTTTAGAAGGATAGAATCTTGTATTTTAAATATATAGCATTTTTTTCCCGGTACAATTGCATGAAGTGTGCATGGAATTTGCATCAAAACTAGATAAGATAGTTTTTTTGTTGTACTTTGATTTATTAACTTCTCAATAAGATCTATAGAATTTTTTTATATAAGATTTCTGTGTGCTTAAAAGAGGCCTAAAAAAGGTGGCTAAGAACTTTCCTAAACTTGTAGCTGGAGAACTATATTATGCTAGAATAGGACGGAACGGAGTATCTTTCTTATGGATTTTAGGCAGACCCTAAAACTTTGGGGCTGAACAACCTTAGGGGTAGAATTTTATGTACATTTGAGGGGTAATTAGTCTACTTTCTTTTAAAATTTCCAATTCGTTTCTCAACGGCTGTGTGTATCTTTCTATAAAAGGCTAGGCTAATAAACAAATAAAAGCTCTTTTGTTGGTTCACTTTCAATTTCGATGCCATTATTCATGTATCCAGTAGCTGGAATACTCATCGATCTCGTTGGTTCCAAAATCACAGCCAAGCTGGGAGGAGTGGTGGCTGTCAGCCGAATAGCTTGTCTGCAATTTCGGTTTTCATTACATATGCAGATAGATACTCTTAAATTAAACTGGGCAAAAATATTGATTGGTTTTTTTAATATTAAAGTGTTATAAGTTGGGCTTAATGAAATATCACGGGTGTCTCTATTTGTAGCGGAATCTCTGTTTATATATTTTATTTATCTCAATTACCTCTTTAAAAGACTGCAGTAGGCCATTTACAGTAGATATTAAAATTGCCTCCTCAAAAAGAACCAAATGTTTGGGATTTTCAAAGATATGCAGGGCCAAAGCAGAATCAAAAATGTCATTTTAATTTTCGAATGTCAGGGACTCATCTATTGAATTTTTGTGTTCATTCAAATGTTCATCAAGTTGTTGACGGGTCCTGCCAATGTAAAATTTCCCGAATGAACACGGAACTCTGTAGACGCCACTACCCAGTATAGGGTAGTGGTGTCTACCCTAAACTACCCTATACTACCTATACTACTATACTACCCTATACTACCCAGTATAGGGTAGAACCAGCTACAGGTTAGCATTTTGCTCCCGGTACAATTGCATGAAGTGTGCATGGAATTTGCATCACAACTAGATAAGATAGTTTTTTTGTTATACTTTGATTTATTAACTTCTCAATAAGATCTATAGAATTTTTTTATATAAGATTTCTGTGTCCTTAAGAGAGGCCTAAAAATGATGGCTAAGAACTTTCCTAAATTTGTAGCTGGAGAACTATAATATGCTAGAATAGGACGTAACGGAGTATCTTTCTCATGGATTTTAGGCAGACCCTAAAACTTTGGGGCTGAACAACCTTAGGGGTAGAATTTTATGTACATTTGAGGGGTAATTAGTCTACTTTCTTTTAAAATTTCCAATTCGTTTCTCAACAGCTGTGTGTATTTGTCTGTGGTATCAGTTTTTCTTTCTTTGCTAGTATTTTTATCCATTAAAAGAGTATTTACTTTCATTTCACAATCTGCAGAATTCATAATTACAACTGTGTTTCCTTTTTCCGCTCTTGTATGCACTGTGTTCTTAATTTTTTTTTAAAGTTTCGTAGTATTTTAATTAATTCCTTTGATTGAGTTGAAGGTGACAATGATGGCCTATAATCAACAATACTCTTTATAATTTCTCCTCTGAGTAGGTCTGGATTTTCAATCTCACCATGAGAGCTAAAAATAGCAGATCCTACGCCCGATATAACTTCTGATGAATTTACGTGTGTTTGAGCCATTGCAAATTTTGATTATTTTGAAAGAATACTTAGCTCCTTTGATATGAAAATTTTTGACGATAAATTTTCCAAAGAAGGGCCAGGACAAAATCTAGGAAGAAAAATCCGTGTTTGTTGAAACTGTTCAACTTCCAATTGTGAAAATTTGTCCCATAAGCGAGTTTATGCTAACTGGAAAACATGTTAAAAAGACCTTTGTAAGATATCTAAAATCTGGTAAATATCTTGAACGGATAAAGGCTAATATAATAAAGATTTGAAATTAAAGATTTTATTACTAAGGACGGGTCTTTTGTATCTATGGTCTTTTAAAATATGTGTTAAAGTTTTGAAGTCTATTCTCTGGATAAATGGGATTTCAGATTGTTTACCTAAGTGTAGTTTCAAACGTAAGGAAGGTGAAAGAATTCAATGGCTTTTGCATGTTTCTAAGGAATTGGAGTCACAGATAAGATTTGTATGTTTTTTAACCCAATTTAAAAGATCTAAAGCAATATTGGTCTTTACATGTTTAGTGTCCTATTATGACAAAAACTGCTTCTGATCGGCATGACCGTTTTTATGGCGTTTGAAAATAAAATCGTTACTGTAACGGTATCAAAATTCCAAACCTCAATCCTTCCAAATTAAAGTACCCATGTAAAATAGAATCACCCAAAATATGAACCTAAAAATTCAAGTAAGAGATCGAGTAAGGCTTGATCGTGCAATTTAAAAAGTAGCAAACAAATGTATCTTGATTGAATAGACTTTGTACAATCTTTCCAACAGCAAATTTAGTAGCAATAAATAAATCTATCTTGAAGCAGAAGGACAAAGCGTCACAAAAATATGCAATAAATATCAGGGTTACCAAATGTTACGCGACAGGCGACCAACTATGTATTTTAAATTTAGGAGCTTGAACCCCCAAACTGTCAAGAGAAGGTAGAATTTATTGGACAAAAAAATAGCCATGAGAGATACAAAGTATTTTTGCGTAATCTAGTTACATTGTTCTGAAACAAAGTTTAGAGTTAGGTATTGTAGGATTGTGTGTCTTCTCGGAAGCTCAACAATGAAAAAGACTATACCCCGGCTCTGTTGATACGGCAAGGGATTCAGAAGCACAAAATGCAGAAACAAATTTTTATTCGGTCTGAGCAACAACCGGTTGCTCAGCAACTTGCTGGAGCTAAGCAAGTCATCCTAGTACATCCTAGAATGACCCATATTGTAACTCGCCAGCCAATCTCTTTTATACAAAGAACTAATCAGAAATCATCAGAGCAACTAGAAGTGAACCAACAGCGACTAGAAGCACCCCAACAACAGTCAACATCTCTACAATCTAAGTAGAATATTATGAATTCCGCCTCCAACGATTTCTTACTTCCAACTCCACTGCCACCAAAAGTGCAATTTTGCAAACGGTGTAAAGTTATACAACAAGAACAGGCGCAAAATCAGCAACACGATCATAGCGGGAAAATGTTTAAAGTTGCAGAGTGGATCCGGAGATCTGGTTGCTTCCAAGGCGATTGCGCCTGCATTAAAGACATGAACGTTGGTTTGGTCTGCAAGATATCACCTATTAGCTGTTTACCTTGCACTTGTTGTTTTTTTTAATGAATAACGCAAGGCCCAAAACTACATTGTACGTGCCTGGAAAGCCTAACGTGAATTTGTCTCCTACCATTGTGCATAAAAAAAGCTTTTTCCCATCAATTTCAGATTGAAGGGGTTTAAAATCAGAACGTATCGGATGCAATTTTAAAAGCTCCTGGATTGGATGGAATGAACCAAGTACATGTAATATTTACTTACCGGTCTTTTAAATTCAGCCACCCTCTGTTCATATTTTTCTTCCTCATAGCTCAAAGGTTTTCTTGACGGTTTCTATCCGAAAGTCATAATGAATGATATACACATACAGAGAAGAGTCCAATCAAAATTGCGGGCTTTATTACTATTGGCTGACAAAATAACGCTATTAAGCGGGAAACAATGGGAAGGGTAATATGTAACGGTATCAAAATTCAAAACCTCAATCCTTCCAAATTAAAGTACCCATGTAAAATAGAATCACCCACAATATGAAACTAAAAATTCAAGTAACCCATAGATCGAGTAAGGCTTGATCGTGAAATTTAAAAATTAGCAAACAAATGTATCTTGATTGAAAAAAATTTGTATAATCTTCCCGCAGCAAATGTAGTAGAAATAAATAAATCTATCTTGAAGCAGAAGGACAAAGCGTCACAAAAATATGCAATACATATCAGGGTGACAAAATGTTACGCGACAGCTGACCAACAATGTATTTTAAATTTAGTAGCTTGAATCCCCAAACTGTCAAGATAAGGTAGAATTTATTGAACAAAAAAATAGCCATGAGAGATACAAAGTATTTTCGCGTAATCTAGTTAAATTGTTCTGAAACTAAGTTTAGAGTTAGGTATTGTAGAATTGTGGATTTTGTGTCTTTTCGGAAGCTCCACAATGAAAAAGACTATACCCCGGCTCTGTTGATACGGCAAGGGATTCAGAAGCAAAAAATGCAGAAACTAATTTTTATTCGGTCTGAGCAGCAACCGATGGCTCAGCAACTTGCTGGAGCTAAGCAAGTCATCTTAGTACATCCGAGAATGACCCATATTGAAACTCGCCAGCCAATCTCTTTTATACAAAGAACTAATCAGAAATCATCACAGCAACTAGAAGTGAACCAACAGCGACTAAAAGCACCCCAACAACAGTCAACATCTCTACCATCTAAGCAGAATATTATGAATTCTGCCTCCAACGATTTCTTACTTCCACCTCCACTGCCACCAAAAGTGCAATTTTGCATACGGTCTAAAGTTATACAACAAGAACAGGTGCAAAATCAGCAACACGATCATAGCGGGAAAATGTTTAAAGTTGCAGACTGGATCCGGAGAGCTGGTTGCTTCCAAGGCAATTGCGCCTGCATTAAAGAGATGAACGTTGGATTGGTCTGCAAGATATAACCTATTAGCTGTTTACCTTGCAGTTGTTGTATGTTTTAATGAATAACGCAAGGTCCAAAACTACATTGTACATGCCTGGAAAGCTTAACGTGAATTTGTCTCCTAAGCATTGTGCATAAAAAAAGCTTTTTCCTATCAATTTCAGATTGAAGGGGTGTAAAATCAGAACGTATTTTCTCTGTTTATATTTTTTTTCCTCATAGCTCAAAGTTTTTCTTGATGGTTTCTATCCGAAAGTCATAATGAATGATATACATAAACTGAAAAGAGTCCAATCAAAATTGCGGGCTTTCTTCCTATTGAGTGACGAAATAACGCTACTAAGCGGGAAACAATGGGAAGGGTAATATGTAACGGTATAAAAATTCAAAACCACAATCCTTCCAAATTAAAGTACCCATGTAAAATAGAATCACCCAAAATATGAACCTATAAATTCAAGTAAACCACAGATCGAGTAAGGCTTGATCGTACAATTTAAAAAGTAGCAAACTAATGTATCTTGATTGAATAAACTTTGTATAATCTTTTCCACAGCAAATGTAGTAGCAATAAACAAATCTATCATGAAACAGAAGGACAAAGCGTCACAATAGAAAATTATTTATTCATGTAATTTGTTCTTCTTCTTCTATTTAACAGCAAGCGGGCTTTGTTTGTATGTTAAATAAACTAATTCTTCTTCTTAAAAAGAAAAAAAGGGGGGAAACCAAGGGAAGGGTAATATGTAACGGTATCAAAATTCAAAACCTCAATCCTTCCAAATTACAGTACCCGTGTAAAATAGAATCACCCAAAATATGAACCTAAAAATTCAATTAACCCACATATCGAGTAAGGCTTGATCGTGCAATTTAAAAAATAGCAAACAAATGTATCTTGATTGAATAAACTTTGTATAATCTTTCCCACAGCAAAGTTAGTAGCAATAAATAAATCTATCTTGAAGCAGAAGGACAAAGCGTCACAAAAATATGCAATAAATATCAGGGTGACCAAATGTTACGCGACAGGCGACCAACTATGTATTTTAAATTTAGGAGCTTGAACCCCCAAACTGTCAAGAGAAGGTAAAATTTATTGGACAAAAAAATAGCCATGAGAGATACAAAGTATTTTCGCGTAATCTAGTTACATTGTTCTGAAACAAAGTTTAGAGTTAGGTATTGTAGGATTGTGTGTCTTCTCGGAAGCTCCACAATGAAAAAGACTATACCCCGGCTCTGTTGATACGGCAAGGGATTCAGAAGCACAAAATGCAGAAAAATTTTTTTATTCGGTCTGATCAACAACCGGTTGCTCAGCAACTTGCTGGAGCTAAGCAAGTCATCCTAGTACATCCGAGAATGACCCATATTGTAACTCGCCAGCCAATCTCTTTTATACAAAGAACTAATCAGAAATCATCACAGCAACTAGAAGTGAACCAACAGCGACTAGAAGCACCCCAACAACAGTCAACATCTCTACAATCTAAGTAGAATACTATGAATTCCGCCTCCAACGATTTCTTACTTCCAACTCCACTGCCACCAAAAGTGCAATTTTGCAAACGGTGTAACGTTATACAACAAGAACAGGCGCAAAATCAGCAACACGATCATAGCGGGAAAATGTTTAAAGTTGCAGAGTGGATCCGGAGATCTGGTTGCTTCCAAGGCGATTGTGCCTGCATTAAAGACATAAACGTTGGTTTGGTCTGCAAGATATCACCTATTAGCTGTTTACCTTGCACTTGTTGTATGTTTTAATGAATAACGCAAGGCCCAAAACTACATTGTACGTGCCTGGAAAGCCTAACGTGAATTTGTCTCCTACCATTGTGCATAAAAAAAGCTTTTTCCCATCAATTTCAGATTGAAGGGGTTTAAAATCAGAACGTATCGGATGCAATTTTAAAAGCTCCTAAATTGGATGGAATGAACCTAGTACATGTAATATTTACTGACCGGTATTTTAAATTCAGCCACCCTCTGTTTATATTTTTCTTCCTCATAGCTCAAAGGTTTTCTTGACGGTTTCTATCCGAAAGTCATAATGAATGATATACACATACAGAACAGAGTCCAATCAAAATTGCGGGCTTTCTTCCTATTGGCTGACAAAATAACGCTATTAAGCGGGAAACAATGGGAAGGGTAATATGTAACGGTATCAAAATTCAAAACCTCAATCCTTCCAAATTAAAGTTACCCATGTAAAATAGAATCACCCAAAATATGAACCTAAAAATTCAAGTAACCCACAGATCGAGTGAGGCTTGATCGTGCAATTTAAAAAGTAGCAAACAAATGTACCTTAATTGAATAAAATTTGTATAATCTTTCCCGCAGCAAATGTAGTAGAAATAAATAAATCTATCTTGAAGCAGAAGGACAAAGCGTCACAAAAATATGCAATACATATCAGGGTGACAAAATGTTACGCGACAGCTGACCAACAATGTATTTTAAATTTAGTAGCTTGAATCCCAAAACTGACAAGATAAGGTAGAATTTATTGGACAAAAAAAAAGCCATGAGAGTTACAAAGTATTTTCGCGTAATCTAGTTAAATTGTTCTGAAACTAAGTTTAGAGTTAGGTATTGTAGAATTGTGGATTGTGTGTCTTCTCGAAAGCTCAACAATGAAAAAGACTATACCCCTGCTCTGTTGATACGGCAAGGGATTCAGAAGCACAAAATGCAAAAACAAATTTTTATTCGGTCTGATCAGCAACCGATGGCTTAGCAACTTGCTGGAGCTAAGCAAGTCATCTTAGTACATCCGAGAATGACCCATATTGTAACTCGCCAGCCAATCTCTTTTATACAAAGAACTAATCAGAAATCATCACAGCACCTAGAAGTGAACCAACAGCGACTAGAAGCACCCCAACAACAGTCAACATCTCTACAATCTAAGTAGAATATTATGAATTCCGCCTCCAACGATTTCTTACTTCCAACTCCACTGCCACCAAAAGTGCAATTTTGCAAACGGTGTAAAGTTATACAACAAGAACAGGCGCAAAATCAGCAACACGATCATAGCGGGAAAATGTTTAAAGTTGCAGAGTGAATCCGGAGATCTGGTTGCTTCCAAGGCAATTGTGCCTGCATTAAAGACATGAACGTTGGTTTGGTCTGCAAGATATCACCTATTAGCTGTTTACCTTGCACTTGTTGTATGTTTTAATGAATAACGCAAGGCCCAAAACTACATTGTACGTGCCTGGAAAGCCTAACGTGAATTTGTCTCCTAACCATTGTGCATAAAAAAAGCTTTTTCCCATCAGTTTCAGATTGAAGGGGTTTAAAATCAGAACGTATCGGATGCAATTTTAAAAGCTCCTGGATTGGATGGAATGAGCCTAGTACATTTAATATTTACTGACCGGTATTTAAATTCAGTCACCCTCTGTTTATATTTTTCTTCCTCATGGCTCAAAGGTTTTCTTGACGGTTTCTATCCGAAAGTCATAATGAAGGATATACACATACAGAACAGAGTCCAATCAAAATTGCGGGTATTTCTTCCTATTGGCTGACAAAATAACGCTATTAAGCGGGAAACAATGGGAAGGGTAATATGTAACGGTATCAAAATTCAAAACCTCAATCCTTCCAAATTAAAGTACCCATGTAAAAAAGAATCACCCAAAATATGAACCTAAAAAGTCAAGTAACCCACAGATCAAGTAAGGCTTGATCGTGCAATTTAAAAAGTAGCAAACAAATGTATCTTGATTGAATAAACTTTGTATAATCTTTCCCACAGCAAATGTAGTAGCAATGAATAAATCTATCTTGAAGCAGAAGGACAAAGCGTCACAATAGAAAATTATTTATTCATGTAATTTGTTCTTCTTCTTCTATTTAACAAAAGGCGGGCTTTGTTTGTTTGTTAAATAAACTTATTCTTCTTCTTAAAAAGAAAAAAAAGCGGGAAACAATGGGAAGGGTAATATGTAACGGTATCAAAATTCAAAACCTCAATCCTTCCCAATTACAGTACCCATGTAAAATAGAATCACCCAAAAATATGAACCTAAAAATTCAATTAACCCACAAATTGAGTAAGGCTTGATCGTGCAATTTAAAAAGTAACAAACAAATGTATCTTGATAAACTTTGTATAATCTCTCCCACAGAAAATGCAGCAGCAATAAATAAATCTATCTTGAAGCAGAAGGACAAAACGTCGCAAAAATATGCAATAAATATCAGGGTGACCAAAGGTTACGCGAAAGGCGACCAACAATGTATTTTAAATTTAGGAGCTTGAATCCCCAAACTGTCAAGAGAAGGTAGAATTTATTGGACAAAACAAATATCCATGAGAGATACCAAGTATTTTCGCGTTATCTAGTTATAATGTTTTGAAACTAAGTTTAGAGTTAGGTATTGTAGGATTGTGGATTGTGTGTTTTCTCGGAAGCTCCACAATAAAAAAGACAATACCCCGGCTCTTTTGATACGGCAAGGGATTCAGAAGCAGAAAATGCAGAAACAAATTTTTATTCGGTCTGAGCAACAACCAGTTGTTCAGCATCTGGCTGGAGCTAAGCAAGTCATCCTAGTACATCAGAGAATGACCCATATTTTAACTCGCCAGCCAATCTCTTTTATACAAAGAACTAATCAGAAATCATCACAGCAACTAGAAGTGAACCAACAGCGACTAGAAGCACCCCAACAACAGTCAACATCAATTCTTCAAATTTGAACAAAATGGTATTGTGAAAAATTATGAACTGGAAAAGGAAGGAAAGAAGGGAAGATATAGGTTCTGCTGGAAAATATGTTAAATATGGTTGTTTTGCATATTATTAAAGCCTTGGCATTGAGAAAATATGTGCTTTAGTATGTGCAGCTTCAGGCTGTCTTGGATCTTTGTATATGATGGAAGAATATTTAACGAGGCCCCAGTTTCCTCAAGATTACCCAATACCCAAGGAGCAGATCCAGATATTCAAAGTGAAAAACCTACATATCAATGCCAATCTCGCCAATGCCAAGCTGACTCAGCCAAGGACCAATTAGTGCCTTAACTTTTGATTAATTTTTTGATTCTGTGCCTTAATGTGTGCCTTAATTCAGTTACCTGAATGCATTCAACGAAGTAAGGGATCTTCGCGCCTGGACCTATTACAAGTAAATGAATTGGTCTAGTTGAACAGTTAATATTAACCGTGATAAATTAGTCTGCTCTGAGCTGAACTTATGAACTTTGATATTTGAATTTGGATAAGTTTCTAAAGGATGGGAAAGAGAAAGAAGAAAATGGAAGAATCTCTAAACTTGTCTGCGTCTACGGCAACGAGTCAAGGTGATGAAGTTTCTATAAAGTCTTTAGCGGAAAGTATCAGTTTGATTTTAGAAACAGTTAAAGGAAATACTGCCACCTTAGTATCAAAATCTAACATCAAAGCAGTTGAAGATAATGTCAGAAATTGGAAGTAATTGTTTCTGAATCGAGTAAAGAAGTGGCGAAGCTGATACCGCGTGTTCAGAATGTTGAATTAGAGACGGCAATCTTTAAAAATCAAATATCTGTGTTGGCGGAGGAAAATAAATTGCTTAAATCACATATCGACAATGTGTCGCTTACTCTGATGAAATTGGAAAGTAATGAAAATGATAAACATTTAGTGATGTAGAATGTGAAAGTTCAAGATGAAATAAGATCACAGGAATTACTGTCTAAAGTTGTTGTTGAAGACTTTGATCTCCCAGCCCCAATCCCAGTTAAGTTGGTGGATTTCAGGGAAAATGCCATATTCTTGAAATTTGAATTGCCATCGAGGTTAATCAGGAATGAGATTTTGAAGAACGCCAAGAAACTGAAAAACAAAAAAAATTGCAGGATTTGAGATAATATATCTGACGGATTATGCGCCGAAGTCCGTTCGTGAAGTTCGAAAGAGGTTGCTTCATGTGAAATTAAAATTGCACGATTTTGGAATTGACTCTTGGTTGTCGAAAGGTGTACCCCCCTGCCTAGTTATCAAGCGGCGAGATGGAACAAATGAACGACTAACCGTTAGTGAAGGTTTCGCTCTAATTACTGACCTTGAAAGGAAACATGGTGGTCGAATCGCAAATATGGATACATGATATTTTTTTTAAGACTGATTGTGTTGATATGATAGTGGATTAGTTTTGTTAAATAATGTGAGTATAAGTGTTCGATATTTGTTTGGGTTGAAATAAAAAATGTGGTGGGTTCTGTGCAGTTTGATGTATTTGGGTGATATTATTATGATTAAGAATATATTTAGTGTGAGTTTTAGTGTTTGTAATTTGTTTTGGGAGAGGCATGGGGGGGTACTCTTTGGCGGGAGATCAGTACATGATAATGGTTAGTCAAGTTCACGAGATCCCTACATATAGGCTGGAGGAATTGGAAAGAAATTCAGCCCTTTTTAGTAATGTATTCCAAACGCCCCTAGCTCATGATAATAATGAAATTTTAAATTCTTTTTCAGTCCCCCCAAATAAATATTTGTTTACTTATGAAATAGTTCATAAAAACCCAAATATAAGGAGAATATCTTTTTGGATCTGTCGTGGATGGAGGAGCGGGCAAGATGCAATTAAAAAAAATTATTTGAATCTGGTACGGATATTTTTGGAGTTTGTGAATCATTTTTAGATGATATTTCGGCAAAAAAAAATTATTTTAGTGATTTCCAATTTTTCACGTAAGTAAAACTCAACGAAAGCGAGGTGGCTTAGCAATACTGGTTTAAAATTATATTCCGGCAAGACTGAAAGAAGAATTTTTATATTTGAATACGGAGATGATTTTCGAAAGCTGTATTGTTGAATGTTTTTTTTACCAAACAATGATAAATTTTTAAATGCTGTAATTTATCGTCCTCCTTCATCTACCATGAAATATTTTATTGAAAAATTTGAAAATATGTTAAGTGTGATATCAAATCTTCGAATGCTATTTTTAATCCTTGGGGACTTCAATATTGATTTAATGGGATGTCTCCCATCTAGGCAGCAAGGAATCGACCGACATGTCCTTCAGTTTTTGGAATGTAACCTTTCTCATGGTATGAACCCAGTATGTTTTATTCCGACACGCATAACAAATTCTTCTTTTTCTCTGATTGATAATATTATTGCACCTTATCCATGTGAGGCTACATTCGTGGTTATGGTGAATACATCTGACCATTGTATTTTAATGTCTGACTTCAAAGCGCAAAAGATAGTCAATAAAGAAAATCATATGAAGAGGAGAAACTTTTCACAAGTAAATATGAATGAATTGAAATCTAATCTTAGCTATGTAGGATGGAGTGAAGTTATTAATGAGAATGACCCCAACATATCTTTAGATATATTTTATCGAATTTTGAATGAAAAACTGGACCTACATTGCCCATTTAAAACTACACACCGGAAAAGAACCTCACCCAAGCAACCTTGGATAAGTCCATCACTTCTAAAATCTATCAAGGAAAAAAATAGACTGTATAAGATAAAAATGAAATACCCCTCAGCTCATAATGTACAGCGATTCAAAAATTAAAAAAATTTGCTAGTTAAAACTCTCAGAACAAGTGAAAAAATTTATTATGAAAATGGATTTAAAAAATCTGATTCACCTCGGACTACATGGAAATTAATTAAGGAAAAAATTGGAAACAATATTAAAAATCCACACCCTGAAGTGATCATAAATAAAAATGGTGTTGAGTTGAAGAAGAAGGATGTTCTTGCAGAATATTTTTGTCATTATTTTTCTCATATTAGTTCTACCGTTGAACTGGAATCCCCTGAATCTCCATCTCATTCATATAAAGAATATCTCCCGCCATCCAAAAATTCCAGTATGTTCCTGGCCCCTGTCACTCTCGGTGAGTTCCAGAAAGTAATTATGAATCTAAAGAGTAGTAATTCTCAAGGTCTAGATGGGCTCTCCACAAATATTCTGAAAGAACTTGCATGTGTAATTCACGTCCTGTTGCATCATATTTTAAATGCATCTATGTCATCAGGGATCTTTCCAGAAGTATGGAAATCTGCAAGAGTTATTCCAATTCATAAGAAAGGTGATAAGACAGATATAGGTAATTATCGCCCAATAGCTATTCTTTCCCCTATATCTAAGGTTAGTGAATTTACTAAAAAACAGTTGGGATTCAGGGCGGGTTATTCTACTGAACAAGCTATTGCAGCGCTAATTTTGGAGATTAATGATTCATTAAATGATGAAAATCATGTATCTACTCTTTTCTATGATATAAAAAAGGCATTTGATGCGCTAAACCATAAAATTTTTTTTGGAGAAAACTAATATTGCAGGTATTAGAGGTGAAGGCTTAGATCTAATAAAATCTTACTTGCATGGTCGAAAAATTCAGGTAGAAGTAAATGGGCACCTGTCAAGCCGTATTGTTATTGATGATGTTGGAGTCCCCCAGGGATCAGTATTAGGGCCATTACTATTTTTGATTTATATAAATGACCTTTTGTGGTGTTTACCCCAAGATAGTAGTTTAGCAGTAATTTTTGCAGATGATACGGCGGTGACAGTAAAAGCTAAAACCCCATCTTTGTTGGCTGAGAAAATGTTGACAGCAATGAATTCTTTGAATAAATGGTTTGCACGTAACTACCTGGCTCCCAAAGCGGGCAGTAGATAAAATTACCATAGAAGAGTTAATTGGAAATCAAAGTAGGATAAGAAGAGTAAATTCATTTCGTTACCTTGGGATTATTCTTGATGAGCTTTTATCTTTCCGTAAGCATTCTGATTATTTGAGATTGAAACTTGCCCATAACTTAGGTTGTCTTCACAGAATAAAACATGTATTTTCTCTTTCCATCCTGAAAATTTTATATCATTCTCTAATTGAATTATATTTTAAATATTGCCCTGTAATATACCTCAACACATTTATGGTCCATCTCCAACCTCTTCAGATAATTCAAAATAAGGCGGTTAGAATCCTGAGTACTTTTGTTCATCGCCCAGTGAGGCTTCAAAATCTTACAGAAACCCAAACTTTATATTTTTTTCTCAATATACTTAATCTCAAACAACTGAAAGACCTGCATACAGCAATGTGGTATTATGATATCCAATCTTCGGCAAATTATTTCCATGATCTGGGTATAATTGAGACTCCCATTTCTCCCGCCCACCACGTACCAGATCCCTTATATTGCAAATAAATTTAATTTAATAGATGTGTCCCCAAGATTCAAGAGCCGATTTTCTTTGAAAAAACATATTTCAAAAATTGTTCTTTGCCTGGATGTTGGGATTGGTGAATTTGAATTTTAGTATGAAATTTGTTGCGGTGTTCTCGCGCTGGGGTGGCCTCCTCTGTTATCTCCTGCCATTTGTGTTTTTTTTTCATTATTGATGTGCTTTATTTCTTATTTCGGTAATTTTTTTTCGGTAATTTTGGTAATGTTTTTGGCCGACACATCGAGCCCTGCTCCCCGTCGGTCAGTTTAGAAAATTATTTATTCATGTAATTTGTTCTTCTTCTTCTATTTAACAGCGGGCAGGCTTTGTTTGTTTGTAAAATAAACTTATTCTTCTTCTTAAAAAAAAAGCGGGAAACAATGGGAAAGGAAATATGTAACGGTATCAAAATTCAAAACCTCAATCCTTCCCAATTAAAGTACCCATGTAAAATAGAATCACCCAAAATATTAACCTAAAAATTCAAGTAACCCACATATCGAGTAAGGCTTGATCTCGCAATTTAAAAAATAGCAAACAAATGTATCTTGATTGAATAAACTTTGTAAAATCTTTCCCAAGGCAAATGTAGTAGCAATAAATAAATCTATCTTGAAGCACAAGGACAAATTGTCACAGAAATATGCAATAACTATCAGGGTGACCAAATGTTGCGCGACAGGCGACCAACAATGTAGTTTAAATTTAGGAGCTTGAATCTCCAAACTGTCAAGCGAAGGTAGAATTTATTGGACAAAAAAAATAGCCATGAGAGATACAAAGTATTTTCGCGTTATCTAGTTACATTGTTCTGAAACTAAGTTTAGAGTTAGGTATTGTAGGATTGTGGATTGTGTGTTTTCTCGGAAGCTCCAAAATAAAAAAGACAATACCCCGGCTCTGTTGATACGGCAAGGGATTCAGAAGCAGAAAATGCAGAAACAAATTTTTATTCGGTCTGAGCAACAACCAGTTGTTCAACATCTGGCTGGAGCTAAGCAAGTCATCCTATTACATCAGAGAATTACCCATATTTTAACTCGCCAGCCAATCTCTTTTATACAAAGAACTAATCAGAAATCATCACAACAACTAGAAGTGAATCAACAGTGACTAGAAGCACCCCAACAACAGTCAACATCTCTACAATCTAAGCAGAATATTATGAATTCCTCCTCCAACGATTTCTTACTTCCACCTCCACTGCCACAAGAAGGGCAATTTTGCAAACGGTGTAAAGTTATACAACAAGAACAGGCGCAAAATCAGCAACACGATCATAGCAGGAAAATGTTTAAAGATGCAGAGTGGATCCGGAGAGCTGGTTGCTTCCAGGGCGACTCTGCCTGCATTAAAGAGATGATTGTTAGTTTGGTCTGCAAGATATCACCTATTAGCTGTTGACCTTGCACTTGCTGTATGTTTTAATGAATAACGCAAGGCCCAAAACTACATTGTACAAGCCTGGAAAGTAAACCAGTAACGGTATCAAAATTCAAAACCTCAATCCTTCCAAATTAAAGTACCCATGTAAAATAGAATCACCCAAAATATGAACCTAAAAATTCAAGTAACCCACAGATCAAGTAAGGCTTGATCGTGCAATTTAAAATGTAGCAAACAAATGTATCTTGATTGAATAAACTTTGTATAATCTTTACCACAGCAAATGTAGTAGCAATAAATAAATCTATCTTGAAGCAGAAGGACAAAGCGTCACAAAAATATGCAATAAATATCAGGGTGACCAAATGTTACGCGATAGGCGACCAACAATGTATTTTAATTTATGAGCTTGAATACCCAAACTGTCAAGATAAGGTAGAATTTATTGAACAAAAAAAAATAGCCATGAGAGATACAAAGTATTTTCGCGTTATCTAGTTACATTGTTCTGAAACTAACTTTAGAGTTAGGTATTGTACGATTGTGGATTGTGTGTTTTCTCTGAACCTAGTACTTGTAATATTTACTGACCGGTATTTTAAATTCAGCCACCCTCTGTTTATATTTTTCTTCCTCATAGCTCAAAGGTTTTCTTGACGGTTTCCATCCAAAAGTCATGATGAATGATATACATATACACAACAGAGTCCAATCAAAATTGCGGGCTTTCTTCCTATTGGCTGACGAAATAACGCTACTAAGCGGGAAACAATGGGAAGGGTAGTATGTAACGGTATCAAAATTCAAAACCCTAAGCCTTCCAAATTAAAGTACCCATGTGAAATAGAATCACCCAAAATATGAACCTAAAAATTCAAGTAACCCACAGATCGAGTAAGGCTTGATCGTGCAATTCAAAAAGTAGCAAACAAATGTATCTTGATTGAATAAAGTTTGTATAATCTTTCCCACAGCAAATGTAGTAGTAATAAATAAATCTATCTTGAAGCAAAAGGACAAAGCGTCACAAAAATATGCAATAAATAACCTGGTGACCAAATGTTACGCGACAGGTGACCAACAATGTATTTTAAATTTAGGAGCTTGAATCCCCAAACTGAGTCGTTGAAGTATTTACTGGATACATATTTTTTTGAGAAGTAATCTCAAGGGAATTACAATTCTCTTGGTAATGGCGCTAGACTTTTTTTTCTACCGATTCTATACTTGGCAAAAATTAATACACTTACAGTCTATGTTTCCTGTGAATTGTTCACGTTCGGCCCAACTTTTATTTGAATAAAGGGCTGCGTTACGACACATTAAGGCAATTACGATTGGATCAAAACTTGATCTTAGGGTCTTGGTTCGACGCATTGTCGTTGATTCCTGGTTCAAGGATACACACTCATTGAGGGCTTAATCACTGGGATTATAATTAAAATAACTTGGTTGGGTCTCTTTTCAGAATATTTTATTTTGGGAAAATTTTGCATTTACAGTTTTTGTTTCCCACAAAATTGTTCCCGTTCGGCTCTTCTTTTCATGGTGGATGGTTTTTTTTTAATAACATCTAATACTTATTGGGTAGGGTCATTACTTAAACTTGGAATTTTTTGTCCACATATTGTCTTTGACTCGGGGTTTAAGACAAATAATCATTGAGGGATTAACTTCCAGGATTATTCTTGGTCCTTGGTATTTAATTTTTGGGACCTTGCCGTCTAAGGATAGTTATTTGACGGATTTTTATGCAGTTTTACGACATGCTTGGGTTGGTCACAGTTACAGTCAAAATTAGTATAGAGCCTTTTTTCTGTCGATTTCGTCTGCACTGGTATTGAGTAAACGCAAACGACAAATCAACAGAAAATAAAAACGGTACATTTCAGAAAGTGCTGGATTCAAAACTGACGATAGGTTTGAAAAAGCTCAAAATTTCTTTTAGAATTAAATGTGGGCATTCAATCCCTGTTTTCAAACCCAATATGAATAGTTAGTGACTCCTCATATCCAACAATCTTTTAAGCATCCGTAGTTGTCGCGTATCCTGCCAACGTAACCAAATTTCCTCACAACAGAAGCTTGAAAATACAAACTTATCTTCTAAGATTCCAGTAAATTGAGGCCTTAATATTTATTACAAAGAAATAGTAAGCCATGAAACTGTAAAGCATTTTCATTTATTTTCATAGTTTATTCAGCTTTGCTTAAAAGGTTTTTCTCTTTTTTTTATGCCGTAATTCCCTGCTATTAAATTACTTATTAATGTATTTCCTCAGTCTCGCACTTGATTAATTTAAAGGTAGTTAATTTATCCTAAATTGAAGGCTGTCCTTCCTTAATTGCCTATCTTGATGGCTAATTTTTTAAGTTAGCTCGAATGAAAAGTTGCTCATTGACATTTATTCAAACAATACCGTTACAATATGTAGGAATAAACTCTTTATTTTAGGCTGTTTCAGAATTGCGCAAAAATTGGTGGAATACGAAGGCTAGTTAATAAAGAACAAATTTTCCAGTTCAAACGAATTAAAAACTGTATCAATATTTAATGTGTCGGCTTATTCTGCTTTCGTGGCAGAGATAGTGTCACGTGGCAGAGGTACGATATTACCAAAAATTTTGCATGAATATAGGTACCTCCTTTGAATGGACGCATGGCGTAAGACATAAAAATTTATTTACCCTATATTATTGTAATCATAAAATTAGCCTGTGTGACTAAAGATCTCATTTTGTTTAGCGTGGGCTAGTCTTGTTTACACAAGACTTAGAATTGTCATATTTTCCAATTTTACTATTTTCTTCCTTTTTATTTGTAAATCATTCAATTAGTACTATGTCTCGACTCATTACATTTCTGAAAGGAATCCGTCCGATTTTTCCGATTTACTCTGGTTTCGTGGCAGAAAAGGTGCCACACAAAAAGGGGGGGGGGGGGGTTCTTAGATCTAAGCACAATATCACCTATATTCTTTATTACTTTTTTGAGTTTTATCGTGATATTTTGCAAGTTTGACGTTATCAGAGCTTTGAAATTGTCTTGGGGCAGACTCGCTCTGATTTTTGAACCGATTCAGTCCCTAAGATACAAACCATTAGTTACTCTAAATATTGTATATATTTTTCCTTGCTTAGTATTTTACAGGGGTTGGTCTTGAAGAGAATATTCTTGTGATATTTAGATTTATTGTGGTACTTTCTAATGCAGGTTATATTCAAATATGTTTTTGAACAAAGGAGAAATCTTTAATTTAGGTGTTGGTTAATGGACATCACAAAGGTGTCATCTATTCATCTATTCATAAAATATTGGTAATTTAAGGCTTCCCCTATTGTCCGACTGCAGTAGAAACTCCTTTTGGGTCACTCATACTTTCGTATAAATTTTCGTTTTACTTTTATTAGCCTTAGTTCAAACTTATGTGTGCCTCAATGAATACATAGTGTTTTAGACTTCTAAATAGACTATTTTTTCTTAATTTGAATTTGCATAAATAGCATAAGTTTGATTATATTACGTTCCTTGTTTGATGAAGTAGGCCTTGACTACATCAAGTACCACATTCGGCTCAAAAGGTTGGTGTACTCATTAATTATCGTAGTTTTACTTTTATTCTTGACGTTTGCAAATCAGTAACAACTTTTATTTATATTTCCCTGTCCGTCTATGTCTCAAAGAATTATCGTATTATTGTTTAAGCCGGAAAGATTTAATTGGCTTTCGGCTGTTGCTATCGGTTTCGTCAAGAGTATTTTCTCGTGACTAGCCAATCAGGAGAATCTGCCTCCTGGCTCCACCTGCCGACTGTCAATCTACCCGTCTTGACAGAACTTGTCTCTCATAGTATGCGTATTCTTTACAAAAATATATAGAACTTAAAAACTAACTAATTGTTTGGTTACGTTTTATTTTTACACACTCACTCGAGAATTACGCTAAAATCACAACATTATTCTACAGTCGTGAGAACCATAGTGCGGATTTAGTTTCAGAAATTCGCGTTAATGAAGAGGGGGGGTTCTTCCTACCTCTTAGGATGTTTGGCTTACCCACTTTCGCAATTGACCACTTGTTGACAAGGGGATCGCGACTCGTTTGTGTCGGTGTACCTATTACTGGTTTCTAATGCGTTCTTTGGAAAACTAAGTTTATATGTGTACATTTCTTTTGTTTTTAGGATATTCAGCTTAATAGTTTGTGCATTATGGTTTACTTCCTCTAGGTTTCTACTCATTCTACGGGTTATTATTTTTTTACAGATTATTTGTTTATTCTAATTTACATTTTTCCTTGCTGGTTCAGTTTACAGGTCACTCCTACGGTTTTCATGCGGTAATTCTCGATTTATTCCAAGCAGTGGGTTTTGATTTATGCATTAATTCTTTAGCGAATACTCTTCTTCAAGGCCTATTATTTTTGTCTGATTTCTGAGGCAGAATAATATCTGTTATTGTCAAAGAGACATTAACCTATTTGTACACATTGCCTTTTTACTTATATTGTCACAGCGAATCTGTGATGGATCGACGCAAGGGTCATTTTCACGACACATGCTATTTGGTTGCATCCTAAATATTGTGCCTACTTCCTTTTTTTATATGTCCTATGTTGCTTCTACATTTTGAGTTCAATTTGCATGAGCTGCAATGGATCTACGCCGTCTAATTTATGACTGCCAGTTACGATATTTTAGGACTTTGATAATTAATTTCATGCCATTTGTACTTCTGGAAAGCCTTTCTCACTAAACTGCCTGTTTTGCATATATAACATACGACAGATTTCTAGATTATAAGCAATAATTGTGGAAATAGTTTTATTCAAGGCGAGTCTAACATTTGACTTAGAAATGTATGTGACTATTTTTGAATTACGTTGCAAAATTCTTTCGAAAATTAAGGAACTATCAAGCCTAGGAAACTTTTTTTTCGTTATTCATATTTTCTCAGGGTAGCTTTCTTCTTATTCTAGTTACGCGGTTTACTTTTGATCGTTGCAATTTGTTTTAAGAAAATTTCAGCTAAATTTATTGATACAATTGCCAGGGTTTTTGACGATTATTTTGCCCTCTGCTAATCGGCTGTATGCGTCCTGCTGTTTTAGCTAACGATGACAAAACTAATGGCTCAGTTAGCTAAGCGTTAGTTACAAATTTAATCTATGGTACAAATTTTTTGTCAGCAAAAAATAATTTCTCTGTAGAGGGCCATCAAAAGTCGAAAAATTAATCAATATTTGTTCTTTCTTTTTTGTAAAATGTTATTGTTTCTTCGTGAATGTTCAGGAGTTTTCTTATTAAGGTAGTCTTTTAATTAGCTAATTTTTTGCTTACGGTTTATTTTTACACAATCACTCGAGAATTAGGCTAAAATCACAACATTATTCTACAGTCGTGAGCTCTAAACTTAGTTTCAGAACAATGAACACAATTTCAAGTAATGTTTTCATATATGTAGTCACATAAAGCAACCAGGAATATGAAAAAAATATACGTCTTACTAAATTTAAGTTAATTCAAATAATGAGTGCCAAATTTTAAAGAAATTAACAATGATAAAACGGGATCAAAATTCAAAAAATAAAAAGAGAAGTAGTAAACACAACAATGAGGACATCGTTAACAATGGGAAGGGTAATATGTAACGCTATCAAAATTCAAAACCTCAATCCTTGCAAATTAAAGTACCCATGTAAAATAGAATCATTCAAAATATGAACCTAAAAATTCAAGTAATCCACAGATCGAGTAAGACTTGATCGTGCAAGTTAAAAAGTAGCAAACAAATGTATCTTGATTGAATAAACTTTGTATAATCTTTCCCATAGCAAATGTCGTAGCAATAAATAAATCTATCTTAAAGCAGAAGGACAAAGCGTCACAAAAATATGCAATAAATATCGGGGTGACCAAATGTTACGCGACAGACGACCAACAATGTAGTTTAAATTTAGGAGCTTGAATCTCCAAACTGTCAAGAGAAGGTAGAATTTATTGGAAAAAAAATAGCCACGAGAGATACAAAGTATTTTCGCGTAATCTAGTTACATTGTTCTGAAACTAAGTTTAGACTTAGGTATTCTAATATAACTAAGTTGTATCGTCCCACAGCAAGTTTCACCGTGATAAATTATGAGCCATCTGGAAACTAAGGGACATGTTGTTAGCAATAAATTTACAAAAGCAATACTTTGTTTGTCAGGAAAAATTCCAAAATGCAAATCTTATAGCTATAAATCGTATGAAAGTTGAAGCACCCAATTGGTGTATTCCCTGTCCAATAAAAATATAGGACACACTATTTGACCAATAGGTCCAATGTAACATACTTTTTAGCAACGCCTTAATGTAACCTCTGGTGAAATTGGATAGTATAGTTAGTTAGAACTTGGCAATTTTGAGTCAGTCTAGAGTAGTCTAGAAGAGTTCTCTGAGAGTTCTTGATCAGATATATGTAAGTGAACCTATGGTCTAACTATTAATAACTTTTGACAATTTATATGAGATCATTATTAGACCCATGTTGCATTACATACATCTCAGTGTATAATTTTATCAAAGTGCCTATGACAGTGAATTAAAGTGCAGATAATTTGATATTCCTGATCCAGCTTTGTATCACTAATGTGAGTAAAAATAAATACGTTACTTTCTTAATTTTATCTCTTCATGTTAGTATTTCTCAGAATAATAAGTCCTTGTGTCTCAAACCGCTCCCTAGGGAACCTGAATCCTTTTAATCTGATTTCGACTCAGTATGGCTACTAACATACGCTCTCCGCTTGACCCGCTGTTTTAATCCCCCGTCACATGAAGTTCCCCCTCAAACTATGGTATAAGATTCACATAATTCCACTACAAAGAAGTATAAAATCCCCATTTTAAACACAAAATAAAATCGCCCTAAAAGACAAAATAAAATCCCCCCATGCGAATTGGCTTATTAACCCCCCCCTCCCCATTAGATTATCTGTCCATATATCTATCTAATCTTGACGCAAATACATTATAACACTACATTGACTATACATGACGTATGAAACTAAGAGAGGAAAGGAAATAATAAATTAAAATAAAATAAAAATGGTGAGAAAACGAGGGTTTTGTCAGCCAGTGAAAAAATATGAAGACAAAGAACAAGCAAATATTTCGACAATGACCTCCACCAAGTCGTCCTCAGTGCTAAAATAAAAGTAACAAAATCTAACCTTTCGAAGTGTACTTGACACAGAGAGAACAGATACTGATAAAAACCAGCTAGGAATCAATAAAAGAGGATTTACCAAAATGATTGAGAATATATTTTTTGGCCTTGCAATAGTTTTAGCTTGTCTACAATTTCGGTTTTGATTACATATGTGGATAGGTTCTCATAAATTACACTGGGCAAAGATATTGATTGAACCTATTAATATTAAATTGTTGTAGATTGGGCTTAGTGAAATATCTCCGGTGTCTCTATATTTGCCAAATTTCTTTTTATATATTTTTTTATTTTAAATACCTCTTTAAGAGATTATGGTAGGCCATTTACAGTAGATATTAAAGTTGCATCCTCAAAAAGAACCAAATGTGTAAGTTTTTCAAAGATATGCAGGGCCAAAGCAGAATCAAAATTATAATTTTTATTTTCAAATTTCAGGCTCTTATCTATTGAAATTTTGTTTTCATGCAAACTCTCACCAAGTTGTTGATAGGTCCTACCAATGTAAAATTTCCACATGGAGACAGGACAACACTATTACTTTAATATAGATTAATCTCAAGGTCAAGAACTTACAGAAGAAGAAGTTTTGGTAAAATTTTCAATTTTGGATTTTAGGGTAGTATAATGAACAATATTTTTCGTTAGCCTAGACTGCGAGTCCAATATTGTAATGTTAGTGATCTCCAAACCACTTCCTTAACTTATTTTTCGGCTGTAGCTTTTTTATTAGTATTATTTGATGATTTTGATGTACATTTCCATGGGTAAAGATCCTGACGAAAAAATTTATTGAACTATCTCCTCCCCCTCCCCCAAGTCCTAGGTGATGGATGGATTGCAGCCGGACATCTGAAAGAGGCTTTCGAAAGAGATTAGCAGGATCTAACTATTTATTACAATGGCTGCTGAAGTCAATTGTGTCAGACCTCTATTTAAAATTTTCTGCATTAAACAGAATAATTTACACAATCACAATGCGTCCAATCTTTCGAGAGTTATAGAACACATGATGGTACAACTGACTCAAAGCCTTTACTAATATTATATGTATCTAAAAATCAACTTAAGATTTGAAGAATCAAACTAAATGATTTAAAGCCGTGACACCACTATCTCAATAGCCACGAGTCTGATGCTTCCAGAATTAAGAAAACTACTAAATGGTCCAATTGATTCAAAGTATGGATCAATGCAATATTTGTATAAAATTCGTTCAAATATTTGCACTAGGCCGAATATATAGAATGGAAAAATAAATCTTTTGGTCAAATTCAACCCGGAACACTGTCAAACCAAACCCAAACGGAACACTGTCAAACCAAGTTTCACAGAAACTCTCGAAATCTCCAAGATTTTCAAACAGAATTTTCATTTTCTGATTATTACATACTTAACATTTTCTTTTATTACGCTCTCTGCAAGCGTAAATATTTTTATCACTTTCCTGAACAGTTAATTAATTCTTCACTTTCAATTTCTACTCTGTAATTTCAACCTATTGCTATTTTTGACTTATTAACAAGAAGGTAAGCACGTTTGACGTCTCATACAAAGATATTTTTTTTCAGTTACCCCCTGCCAACAAAGGAGGATCGAGGTCTCGATTATAATAACAGAAGCTCCTCCATCAATAGCAAGTGGACAGAAAAAGCAAGTGACTACGGACTGACCATGTAAAAGTCCGTACATATATGGGGTAAACAAGGAGGAACAATAGATGGCCTATTCCAGTAAAATGGCTATTAAAATTTTCTCAACAATTCTTTGTCGATCAATTTAGCTTGTACTTTGGTGTGACAATTTGTAGTTTTGGGGTGTGTTCTTTGTAGTGCTTTAATAATAAAGTATTTAAGTTTACAGAATATAAGAATTGAGAAAACAGGCCTGATAGCGCCAAAGACAAATGACAGGTGAAAGAATGCACTGGATTTTTTAGGATTTAAAAATTCTTTTAAAAGTTTTAATTTTTATTACTTTAAGAAATCAAAAATGAATTACGATTTTAAGGAATAAATATCAGCTTATGTATATTAAACTGACAAAGCATTTTTTCAGTAAATTCCTGTGAATTTATTTCAGTATAGCACGAATTATATTCTGGCTTTTAGAAAGCATAGGGGTTTAGAACCCTACTCATATTAAGTTTCAATCCCACGTATTTCGTTGTTAGGTACTCCCTATAAACTATTTACCTTAAATATTTTTTGAGCGAGCTGTTCAGAACTTGATTTAACCAAGCCATAAAGATAACAATATTAAATTTTTTCAGTTTTCGGAGGGAGTATATAATCCCTCCTTTCTTCGCTTGGGTGCAGGTGTTATCTCTTGTATACATAAAGTTCCTATGCATTTTTAGAATGTACTTCTGCATGGCATAAGGAGGTAAAAAAAAATCAATGTTAGCTGCCGAAAGGGCGGATGACGGGCCTGCTACCTGTTCCCATAAAAAAAATAAATTGACCAAAATGTTGGGCAATTGTTAATTTCCTATAGGCTATCAACGGTTACTGGGGGTCTTTATTCATTTTTTATCTAATGAAACTGGTTTATTTAAAAAGAAAATTCAGTGTATGTTGGCAAATATGCCTTTTTTAAATATAAAGTTATTAATTAACGGCCCTAATGCACAAAGTATCCATAATATGATTGATGACAAAATTTCTAATCCATCTCTGATAGAATTTCCAAGTCACAAATTTAGTTTATTGCAATATTTATTAGTTCAAAATGACATCATGGATCGGTTTGTATCGTAATAGTCAAAACCTGAAAGCGTATTGCAAGTTCCTGTAGCTTAATAGGAAAGAAATTTGATTTATTTTTTCTGTTAAAAAAAACTCTGCCGAGCTCTGGCATATTTTCAAACTATTGAAATTAATTTTTGAATGCAGTATGCAAAATTATGGGTAGTGTTTGAGCTAGGGATGTTGCTAGTTCGTTCACCCAACCTGAATGTTAGTTATTTTATCTCTATTGAAGTGAATAAGTCTTTCTGAGCATAGATATATGCGATATATGTATAGATATTTGTGTAGGGTATAGGAATATGACTTTTTGTAAAGTTCAATGTGGAAGACTGTGAAAGTGCTTTTATTTTATCATTATATTCAATATGTCTGTTTTCTCTAGCTTTACTTAAGAATCTAATCAGAAAATCATTACAAAAAAGATGTGTTTTAAATAAATAATTCTGGGTCAAATTAATTCCTTAGAACAAATTGTAACAATCCTATCAACTAATGAATCACAACTCTTCTTTTCACTGAAACTAGGTGGCACGAATGACTGCTTAGATACAGGTGGCTAAATGTGGGAATTGATCATGCAGAGCTGACAAGAACATTTTCACCCAGAAACCAACACCACCATCGAAAAGCAGCTTTTAAGATTCCGTGAACGCTGTCCTCTTAGAATGTATATTCCCAACAAACCAATCAAATACAGACTTAAGATGGTCATGATGTGCAACGTTGGAACAAAGTACATGGTGAATGCATTGCCATATTTGGTAAAGACGACAAGGACTGACGGATTTCCACTAGGACCATACTATGTGCGAGAGATCAAAAGACCTATCTGGGGGACAAATAGAAATGCCACGCCTGAAAACTGGTTTACATCGATTCCGTTTGCATCAGAACTACTGAAAGAACCGTATCAACTGACTGCAGTTGTTACAGTACGAAAAAACAAGAGGAAAATTCCGGAAGAGCTGTTTGTGAGCAAAGGGAGAATCATAGGAACTTCAGTGTTCTGTTTAGATCAGAAGCTGACTCCAGTGTCTTATGTTCCTAATCCATCAAAAATGATCCTGTTTCTGTCAACTTGCCATGAGGGTACCATTATCACGTATCCAAGCAAGAAGTCTGAGATCATTGAATACTATAATAACACCAAATGGGGTAGACATATTTGACCAAATGTGTAGTTCAATGTCAGTGGCCCGGAAGACCAACAGGGGGCCATTTGCAAGTTTTATGGGCTGATCAACATCGTGTGTATGAACAGTTATGTCATCTACTCAGTCAATATCTCAAAATCTGGTAAAAGACCACTTTCACGAAAGGCTTTCATGAATGTTCTGTTCAAAGAGTTGACCCAGCCACATACGACCACTAGCTTAGAAACCCCCACTTTGCAGCGCTCGATAAGACTCGATATCAGTCAAAAAATGGAGGTAACAGGTGAAATACATTCACGAACGTCTGTGGAAGGGAGAAGAACGACATGCAGTCTTTGCCCAGCGCACATTCGCCAAATGACTACCAGTTTTTGAAACCACTGCAAAAAGCCATGCTGTGGAGAACACTATGCAAAGTCATGCATACCAAGTGACTCCTAGAAATGAAAACAACCTTTTGTGCTGTGTAAAACATTATCTGAAGTTCTGTTTTTGATAATTCCCACTAACTTTTAAAATATACTTAATTGATGAGTTTTATAAGTCAATTTTTCGGCAAGTAGTAGTTTTTACTAAAGCTTACCATCTACGTAACTTTTTGGGAAGCTTCCCTTTCTAGGGTCACTAAAATTCATTATTACAACTGTGTTCCCTTTCTCCGCTCTTGCAATTACTGTGCTGTTATCCTTTTTAAAGTTTCGGAGGATTTAATTTCTTCCTTTCATTGAGTTGACAGTGACAATGACGGCCTATAATCAAGAATACTCTTTACAATTCCTCCTCTGAGTAGGTCTGCATTTTCAACCTCACCAAGAGAGCTAAAAATAGCAGACTCCACGCTCGGAATAATTTCTTATGTATTTACAAGTGTTTGAGCCATTTTGCAAATTTTGTTCCTTTCGAAAGAATACATAGCTCCTTGGATGTGAAAAGCTTAGAGGATAGATTTTCCAAAGGTGGGCCAGGACAAAACGTAAGAAGGAAAATCTGTGTTTGTTGAAACTGTCCAAATTCCAATTTTGAGAATTTTTCCCTTGAGCAAAATGTCACTTAATGGTAAACATGTCAGAAAAAGTTCGTGGGATGTATAAAATTTGGTAAAAATCTTGAACAGATAAAGCTTGATATAATAAATATTTTGAATTAAACATTTTATTACGGAGGACGTATCTTGTTAATCTACGGTCTTTTAAAATGTTTGTTAAGGTTTTGAAACCCATTCTCTGGACAAACGAGCCTACAGGTTGTGTGCATAAATATAGGTTGAAACGTAAAGAAGGTGGAAGAATTCGATGACTTTTGCAAGTTTCAAAAATTGAACTGACAGATAAGATTTGTATGTTTTCGAACAAAATTTAAAAAATCTAAGACAATATTGGTCCAATGCTCCCCTTAAGCTTTAAGTAAGTACATTCTAAGACCACATTGGCTATACATGACGTATGAAACTAAAAGCGGAAAGAAAGTAATAAATGAGAAATAAAATCAAAATGGTGAGAAAACGAGGTTTTGTCAGCCAGTGGCAAAATAGTAAGACAAGGAACAAGATATTATTTTGACAAGGAACACTGCCAAGACGTCCTCAGTGCTAAAAAAAAATGTAACCTTTTGAAGTGTACTTGACAAAGAGAATCAAATTTTTCATTTTTATTTTCGAATTTCTGGGACTTATCTATTGAAATTTTGTGTTTATGCAAACGTTCACCAACTTGTTGACGGGTCCTACGAATGTAAAATTTCCCAGACGAAGACTGGACTCTGTAGACACAACTACCCAGTCAAGGGTCAGTTTTATCTTTTCCTGAGTTGAAAGAATGTTCCACATTGTGTTCAGTTTTGAAAGAAAGAGATTATGTTTTTTTTAAATTTTTCCAAGTTTATCGCTAAGTTTTAAGAAGTATGGTAAAGTGGGGAAAGTTTGGTTCTCAATTGCTGGAATAACTGAATCAAGGGGGACAAGCTTCCTATTTTCTTGTTTTATCTTTTTTAATTGTCTGTCTTTGATATTTTCAATTAAATTTATTGGATAGCCTTTGGAGAATAGAATATCTTTGGAAAAATTTAATTTGGAATTGACATGATTACGTTAACAGGTTTTTAGAACTCTTTCGACTAAAGAGATTATTACCCCTCTTTTCACAGAAGATGGGTAATTTGACAAGAAATGTAGGTACCGATCAATATGGGTCAGCTTTCGGTATATAGAAAAATCAAGGCTAGGAATATTTTTTATAATTAAAACATCAAAGAAAGGCAGCATTCCTGAATCTTCTAGTTTCATTGTGAATTGCAGATTCAACTCAAAATAGTTCAAATGAGCCAGAAAATCTCTTAAAGAGTCCTGTCCAAGCTCCCAAACAGAAAGAATATCCTCAACGAAACTAAACCAGAGAGAGTGTTTTAAGTAGAAACTATTCAAAGCAGATTGTTCTATGAAGTCCATGTAAAAATTTGCAAGATAAGGAGACAAAACAGTGCCCATGGATAGGCCTATGATTTGCATGAAAAAAAATAATGGAACTTAAGATACGAAGGGAATTTGTTGCAAAGACGAACAAGCGTCATTATTGTTTCAATTTCCAAAATTTTGTAATCTGACCAAGCAGAATTTTGCTGTAATATTCTTTGTAAGTCTGTTCACATTTTTGGGTATCGCATCGAAGTGTACAAGGAAACTGCATCAGAACTAGATAAGATAGTTTTTTCTGTTGTACTTTGATTTTTTAACTTCTCAACAAGATCTATTGAATTTCTTACATAAGATTTCTACGTGCTTAAAAGAGGCTTAAACATGGTGGATAAGATGGTTCCTACTTCTGTAGCGGGAGAACTATATCATGCTACAATAAGACGCTACGGAGTATCTTTCACATAGATTTTAGACCGACCATAAAACTTTGGGTGAAAAAACCGTTGGGGTCGACTTTTATATACATTTGAGGGGTAATTAGTCTACTGTCTTCTAAGATTTTCAATTCTTTTCTCAAATTCGACGTGTATTTGTCTGTGGGATCAGTTTTTATTTCTTTGTAAGTAGTTTTATCCATTAAAGGGTATTTGTTTTTATTTCAGAATCTGCAGAATTTCTAATTACGACTGTGTTTCCTTGGGCCGCTCTTTTATTTACTGTGTTCTTATCTCTTTTCAAGTTTCGGAGTATTTTAATGTTTCCTTTGATTTAGTTGAAAGCGACAATGATGGCCTATATTCAATAATACTCTTTATATTTTCTCTTCTGAGTAGGTCTGGATTTTCAATCGCACCATGAGGAATAAAATTAGCAGACTTCACGGCCGTAATTATTTCTAATGTATTTACGTGTGTTTAAGCCATTGCAAATTTTGGGCCTTTTGAAAGAATACTTAGCTCCTTGGATTTAAAAACCTTAGACGATAAATTTTCCATAGCTAGGCCAGGACAAAATTTAGGAAGGAAAATCCCTGTTTGTTGAAACTGTTGAAATTCCAATTTTGAGAGTTTTTCCGATAAGCGAGTTTATGCTAAATGAAAAAATGTCGAAAAGACCTTTCGGAGATATGTAAAATTTGGTAAAAACTTGAACGGATAAAGTCCGACATAATAAAGATTTGAGATGAATTATTTTATTACTAAGGAATTATCTTTTAATCTATGGTCTTTTTAAATATGTGTTAAAGTTTTGAAACCTATTCTCTGGATAAAAGGGCTTTCAGATTGTGTGCCTAAATTTAGGTTGAAACGTAAAGAAGGTAGAAGAATTCGATGTCTTTTGCAAGTTTCTAAAGAACTAAACTAACAGATAAGATTTGCATTTTTTTTAACACAATTTAAAAATTTTTAGACAATATTGGTCCTTACTCCCCGTAATCTTGACGTAAAAACATTCTAAGACCACATTGGCTATACATGAAGCATGAATCTAAGAGAAGAAAGGAAATAATAAATGAAAAATAAAATCAAAATGGCGAGTAAACGAGGATTTTGTCAGCCAGTGGCAAAATATGAGTACAAAGAACAACCAAATATTTCGACAAGGACCTCCGCCAAGTCTTCCTCAGTGCTAAAAAGAAATCTAACCTCTCGAAGTGTACTTTACACAGAGAGAACAAATACTGAATAAAAACCAGCTATGAATCAATGAAAGAGGATTTACCAAAATGATTGGACAACAATTTTTTACCTTGTAATAGTTTTAGGTTGTCTGGAATTTCATTTTTCATTACATAGGCGGATAGGTTCTCTTAAATTAGATTGGGTGAAAATATTGATTGAGTCTTTTAATATTAACTTGTTATAAATTGGGTTTAATGGAATATCTCCGGTGTCTCTATTTATAGCCAAATTTCTTTTTATATATATTTTTCTTTTATCTCAATTGCCTCTTTAAAAGATTTTAGTAGGCCATTTATATTAGATATTAAAATTGCCGCCTCAAAAAGAACTAAATGTGTAGGATTTTCAAAGATATGCAGGGCCAAAGCAGAATCAAAGTTGTCGTTTTTATTTTCGAATTACAGGGACTTATCTATTGAAATTTTGTGTTCATGCAAACGTTCACCAAGTTTTTGATGGGTCCTACCAATGTAAAATTTCCCACTTGGACACGGGACTATGTAGAAACCACTATTACTGCGATGTAGATTTACCTCAAGGTCAAGATGTTACAGAAGAATAAGTTTAAGTAAAATTTTCACTTTTGGATTTTAGGTAGTATAATGAACAATATTTTTCATTAGGCTAGACGGACAGTCCAATATTGTAACGTTAGAGATCTCCAAACAACTTACTTAACTTGTTTTCGGCAGTAGCTTTTCTATTAGTCTTATTTGATGATTTTGATGCACATTACCTTGGGTAAAGATCCTGACAAAAAAAAGTTTTTTGAACTATCTCCTATTCCTTCCCCAGGTCCTCGGTGATAGATGGATTGTAGCCGGACATCTGAAATAGGCCTTCGAAAGAGACTAGCAGAATCTAACCTTTTATTTCAGTGGTTTCTCAAGTCAATTTGGTCAGACCTCTACTTAAAATTTCCTACATTAACACAGAATAATTTACACACCACTACCAAAATCACAATAAGTCAAATCCTTGAAGAATTAAAAAAAACACGTAATGGTACATTTGACTCAAAGCATGCATTAATGTTATATGTATCTAAAAATCAACTTAAGATTTAAAGAATCAACCTAAATAACTTAATTCCATGACGCCACTATCTCAATTGCCGCGATTCTGATTCTTCTAGAATTCATTAGAATAATAAATGGTCTAATGGACTGAAGTATGGATCAATGCATATTTGTGCAAAAGTTGTTTAAATTTTTGCCCTTGGCCAGATACATAGGATGGAAAAATATAATTGTTATTCAAAATTTGCTTCGGAAGACTGTGAGACGAAGACTGTGACTGTGACAAAAGAATATTTGTTAACCAAATTTTAACCAAATTTTAACCAAATTTCACTATAACATTAACATCCAAGTTAGCTATGAGTACATCCTCTAAAAAAACAAAAGGTTCTGTATTTAATTTTTAATATGTTTATCAAAGCTCGAAAAGATGGAAATAATAGGACCAAAGATGAAATTTAAAATACCTGCTCCAGTTACTACAATAAGAACACCAAAGTGACTGGATAAATAAAAGATTAAAAAACATAAAATCAATTATTTTGCTAGGAAATAAAACTTTTGCTAGCATCATCTGCTGCAATTATCCTTGGTCCTATATTTAACCTAGCTCCCTATTGATATTGTAAAACTGTATTAGCCTTATTATCTATTTCTTTATTTTTAAAAGGGATTTTATTAATCAAATCAATATTTAAATTTCCCTTTTCTCTATTTATTAAAATATTAATAGAATCTAATATTTTATTTCAATGGCTTTTCAATTCAATTGTCTCAAACCTCTGTTTAAAACTTTCCACATTAACACAGAATGCTTTACACAATACTACCTAAGTCGCAATACGTCCAATCCTTCCAGAATTAAGAAAAACACTTAATGTTACAATTGACTCAAAGCTTGTATTAACGTTAAATGTATCTAAAAATCAACTTAAGATTTAAAGAATCAAAATAAATTATTTAAAGCCGTGTGGTACGCTTCATTTCTATATGATTTTTATTAATCAAGGTTCAGACTCGTCTAACGTCCCACCAAATGTGTATGGTGTCATTTTTCTTTACTGTCAGACTGCAGCTGCCATATTTGTTGATCGAAATATGGTAACAAATGGCCAAGACGAATGTTGAAGTCCAGACTCAATGATGAAGTCAAGACTTTTGGCACATGCTTTGTACAAGCCTTCTATTGGAAATGTCGTTTTTTTTGTTTTATTGTTATTATGTAATATTATATATTATTGTTTTCTGTTGTTTTATTTATGAATGTGATGAGAAAATCATTACAAAAAAGGTGTGTTTGAAATAAAAAATTCTGAATCAAAATATTCCGTAGAACAAATTATATCAACTAATGAAATCACAACTCTTTTCAATGAAACTAGGTGGCACGAATGACTGTTTAGATACCGGTTGCTATGTTTAGGTTTTCTATATATTGAGGGAAGCAAAATATTATTTCATTGAGTAAGCAAAATTTCAAGAAATGGTCTAAGCTATTTAAATGGTCAAGAAAAAGATTTAAGGACTCAAACCCTTAGTTTCAAATACAAACAACATCATCCAGGAATCTACCCCCAAAGACAGGTGGAAATATCTAAAACTCTGATTAGCAGAAGTCTCAGCAAAATCCATGAAAAGGTTTGCCAACAGAGAACTAACAGGAGTTCCCATCGATAAAGCAAACACCTTTTTATAAGACTCTCCTCTAAAACAGAAGAAAAAAGAACAGCCTATCTTTAACCAACGCAGCCAATCTGATTATACCATTAACATCTATGCTAGAAAACATTATATCCTGTAACAAATGAAAATAAATATTGGGTGTGGAACAACCTCTTTGATAGAATTTATTGTAAGTATTTGAGATTGTATGTAACCTTTTTCATTGCGTCCAAATCATTTCTTATTGTGATTAGGAATATGTCAGTAGGGTCTAAGCCCAGTTTTTATAAATGGTGCTCTCTGAAAAAGTGGTTTTAATTTTCTCTTCAGATTCACAATCTTCTATTATTGCAATGGTATTACCTTTGTCAGTTCTAGTATTGATGAAGTCTTTAGCCCTTTTTAAATATGATAGTATTTATATTTAATTTTTGCGATTTCATTTTCAAATTTTTTCTTATTAAAAGTGTTTAGCTTCTTAAAAATCTCTGCTCTAAGTTCTTGTGAAGCTTCAACTTAGTCTAGAGAAGCCATAAAATAAGCTTTTAACTTATACTTTTTTTAGAGTATTAAACCGATTAATAAAACCACAATTTAGACCTTTTCGACAATATCAATCACTTATGCTTAGCTAGAGGTTTTGATGAAACATATTTAATAGCACTAACTGAAAAAAATAGAGGAGAGAAAATATCTGAATCCTGGAACTTCAAAAATAAAATTATGTTGAGTTTATCTACTAACCAATTCTCTAAAAATCTGGACACCATGGTTAGTATACTTAATGTTCATGTCCTTAATTCTGAGAAAAATTACACATGGAACGTTATTCCTTAATAAAATTCATAATTAATGCTGTGTTTCCTTTGTCCGCTCTTGTGATTACTGTGTTGTTATCTTTTTAAGTTTCGGAGGATTTTAACTTCTTCCTATGATTGATTTGAAAGTGACGATGATGGCCAATAATCAAGAATACTCTTTACAATTTCTCCTCTGAGTAGGTCTTGTATTTACGTGTGTTTGAGCTATTGCAAATCTTGGTCTTTTCGAAAGAATACTTAGCTCTTTGGATGTGAGAACCATATAGGATAGATTTTCCAACAGAGGACCAGAACAAAATCTAAGAAGGAATATCCGTGTTTTTTGAAACTGTTCAAATTTAAATTTTGAGAATTTTTTCGATAAGCGAATTTTCGCTAAATAGAAAACATGTTGGAAAGACCTTTATGAGAAATGTAAAAGTTTGTGAAAATCTTGAACAGATAAGGTCTGATATAATAAAGATTTGAAATTAAATATTTTATTACTAAGGACGTATATATTGAATCTCTGGTCTTTTAAAATATGTGTTAAAGATTTGAAACCAATTTTCTGGACAAACGGACCTTCAGATTTTGTGCCTAAATGTAGATAGAAACCTAAAGAAGGTGGAAGAATTCGATGTCTTTTACAAGTTTCTAAAAAATTGAACTGGTAGATAAGATTTGCATGTTTTTTAACACAATTTAAGAAATCTGCAGTAATGTTGGTCCAATGCTCCCCGTAAGCATGACGTAAATACATTCTAAGACCAAACTGGCTATACATGACTTATGAAACTAAGAGAGGAAAGGAAATAATAAATGAAAAATTAAATCAAAATGATTTAAAAACAAGGATTTTGTCAGCCATTGGAATAATATGAAGATTAAGAACAAGCAAATATTTCGACAAGGGCTTCTACCAACTCGTCCTCAGTGCTAAAAACAAAATCTAACCTTTCGAAGTGTACTTAACAAAGAGAGAACAGATACTGAATGAAAACCAGCTAGGAATCAATTAAAGAGGATTTACCAAAATGATTGAGCAAGAATTATTACCTTTCAATAGTTTTAGCTTGTTTGCAATTTAAGTTTTTATTACATATTCGAATAAATCTTCTTATATTAGACTGTGAAAAAATACTGACTGTGTCTTTTAATATTAAACTGGGCTTAAGGAAATATCTCCAGTGTCTCTATTTATAGAAAAATTTCTGTTTATATTTTTTTTATCTCACTTAACTCTTTGAAAAATTGCGGTAGGCCATTTGCCATAGATATTAAAGTTGCCTCCACGAAAAGAACCAAATGTGTAGGATTTTAAATATATGCAGGGCCAAAGCAGAATCAAAGTTATTATTTTTATTTTTGAATTTCAGCGACTTATATATTGAAATTCTGTGTACATTTGAGGGGTAATTAGGCTACTGTCATTTAAAATTTCTAATTCTTTTCTCAACTGTTCTGTGTATTTGTCTTTGGGATGAGTTTTCTTTTCTTTGTAAGTATTTTTATCCACTAAAAGGGTATTCATTTTTATTTCATAATCTGTAGAATTCATAATTACAACTGTGTTTCCTTTGTTCGCTCTTGTAATTACTGTGTTTTTATTTTTTCTTAAGTTTCGGAGGATTTTAATTTCCTCCTATGATTGAGTTGAAAGTGACAAAGATGGCCTATAATGAGGAATACTCTTTACGATTTCTCCTCTGAGTAGGTCTGGATTTTCAACCTCACCATGAGAGCTAAAAATAGCAGATTCCAAGCCTTTAATAATTTCTGATGTATTTACGTGTGTTTGAGCCATTGCAAATTTTGGTCCTTTTGAAAGAATACTTAGCTTTCTTTGGAGAGATTTTCCAAAGGAAGGCCAGGACAAAATCTAGAATGGAAAATCCGTGTTTGTTGAAACTGTCAAATTCTAATTTTGAGAATTTTTCCGATAAGCAAGTTTTTTCTAAATAGAAAAATGTCGGAAAGACATTTGTGATATCTGTACAATTTGGTGAAAATCTTGAACGGATAATTTAAAACCCAAATTTTTATTACTTAGGACGTATCTTTTGAATCTATGGTCTTTTAAAATATGTGCTGAAGTTTTGAAAACCATTCTCTTGATAAAAGGGCCTTCAGATTGTGTGCCTAAATGTAGGTTGAAACGTAAAGAAGGTAGAAGAATTCGATGTTTTTGCAAGTTTCTAAAAAATTTTACTCACAAATAAGATTTGCAAATTTTTAACACAATTTAAAAATATAAAACAATATTGGTCCAATGCTCTCCGTAAGCTAGACGTAAATACATTTAAGACCTTACTGGCTATACATGACTTATGAAACTAAGAGAGGAAAGGAAGTGATAAATGTAAAATAAACTCAAAATGGTGAGAAAACGAGGATTTTGTAAGCCAGTATCAAAATATGAAGACGAAGAACAGGCAAATATTTTGAAAAAGACCTCTGCCAAGTCGTCCTCAGTGCTAAAAAAGATAACAAAAAAAAAAAATCTAACCTTTCGAAGTGTACTTGACAAAGAGAGAACAGATACTGAAGGAAAACCAGCTAGGATTCAATGAAAGAGGATTTACCAAAATGATTGGGCAAGAATATTCTGCCTTACAATAGTTTTAGATTGTCTGCAATTTAGATTTTCATTGCATATGCGGATAGTTTTCTTAAATTAGACTGGGAGAAAATATTGATTGAGTCTTTAAATATTAAATTATTATAAATTGGGCTTAATGAAATATCTCCGGTGTCTCTAGTTATAGCCAAATTTCTGTTTATATATTTTTTTTATCTCAATTACCTCTTTAAAAAATTTTGGTAGGCCCTTTACAGTAGATATTAAAGTTTCCTCCTCAAAATGAAACCAAATGTGTAGATTTTTAAAAGATCCGCCGGGTCAAAGCAGAATCAGAGGTGTGTGTTGTGATCAAAAATCAAAAGCCGCAAATTACTTTGTGAACTTCTTTACCTTTCAATTTAAAAGTACGTATGTAAAACAGAACCGATTAAAATATTAACCTAAAATCATGAAACCAACAGACGTCAATTAAATAATGCCTGGTGATTCAAATTAAAAGTAGGGAACAAATGTATTTCGATTGAATAAACTTTGTAGAATCTTTTTCCCAAGACAAATGTTGGTGGCAATAAATAATTCAGTCTTGAAGCAAAGAAAAACTGTCACAAAGGTATGAGATAAATATCAGTAAGAGTAAATGTTGCGCGACAGGCGATGAACAATACTGTTTATTTTTAGGAACATTAATCACCAAACTGTCAAGCAAAGGTAGAATTCATTAGACAAAAATAGCGACGAGACATACAAAGTTTTCAAATATATTCAATTTGTATTGTCCAAAACAATGTTTCATCGCAATAAATTATAAGCTATCTTGAAACTAGGTGAAAGATCGTGAGCAATGAATATAAAACTTATACGTTGTTTGACAGGAAAAATTCCGAGATGTCAGAATCATAGTAATTAATTACGCGGAATATGGTTGTCGAATTATGTATTTCTTAGTCCAACAGGAATAGGTGTGACATATATCAAGTGACGCCTTAATGTAACCCTAGGGAAATTCAAAAAGTATAGTAGCTAGCATTTTAAGCTAAGGAGTCAGTGAATTTTCAATCTAGATAGAGTCCGGTTGGAGTCCATTCTCGGTGTATGGAAAATCTATTGTCAATTTTTATGCAGTTAATTCTGAGTCTACTATGAGACTAGCTGCGGACTTGATCCAATAACAATTGTGCTCTGTAACCATAGTGCCCGTATCAGTGTAAAAAGTGCCCTTATATTTGACCTTCTTGTACACAGTCCTGTTTCTCACATGTGAGTAAAAATAAATCAATTACTTTTTTATTTCCGTTTCTTCATGTGAGTATTTCTCAGAATATTAGTCTTTTGTGTCTCGAAATCGCTCCCTAAGGAATCTGATCCTTATGACCTGACATACCAGCATTAGAAGCAAACCTAGAAGCACAACGACGCTAGATGTTATGGCTATGCTTTGTGATAAGGTTTTTTAACAGCAGAATTAAGGGTCAATCGATAAGAATTCATATGATAACAACTGTTGAAATTTCACCCCATTAAACCCCCCCCCCCACCGTTAGAATTGGCACGGTCGGTAGGTTACGAACCTACACTCCCAAAGGGAATCATATTTCAAATCAGGAGCTATACCCTGGTAGGCCCAAATTGTATTAAAAAATACTACTGGAAATTTTTAACACTATTGTGGAGGAGGCATACTCAACAGAAGACAGACTATAACTGCCAAATATTGTATAGAACAATATGGAGTATTTGATTATAGAATTCGACTTGGTAAATTCGACAAAAGGACTCCAAACCGTATACCAAGGGAGGAATTTGAAATTGATAGAATTTTGAATCAGCCGACAGGTGTTGACATTGCCCTCGTCTGGTTAACTCAAGAACAATATTTGCACTTTACTGAAAAAAATATAAATGTTCTTACTTTTATAACTTTAATAAATCAAACAATATAAACATTTTGATTACTAAATATGAGAATAAGTATATTAAACTGACAATACATATTCATTTGTGTTTTTTTCAGTAAAGTGCAAATTTTGTTCTGGCCCTGGGAAGGCATAAGGGTTTTTAGCCCAACTTATGTTAATTTCTGCTCGTTTTAAGTTTGACTCGGTTATTTATTGTAATTTCTCTTCATTATGGGTTTCAGTTATTTATTGATGCTGATTTGTGGTAGTTTCACGCTTGGTCGATTATTTGATTTTAGTTTTGCTCATTTTTTTTTTAATGGAGTCCTTTAAATTTCTTGGAAAACCTTATTTTGTGGAAAAAATTTTTAATTAATTTTTTGTTCGTTTTATATTGACATAGTCTTTTCAAGGAAAGAGAAAATAATACTTTAAATCTTTTCTTTTTTTTAAGACTTTACAGTTTGGCCTGCTATTTGCATGCTGGAGAAAAGTTTTCAGTAATTTTAAAGAACAAAAACGCTTTTAAAATCTGGACACAAATAGTAGTGTTTAATTTAGTTTCATACCTCCTCTAGTTGACCTGAAATAGAAAACTTGATACCTTTCGCAGAAAAATATGTTTACTTTCTTTGATGGCTTGGATACACCTACGCTATTTTAATTTGGTTAAATTTTAAGAGCAGAAAGAGCCCCAAAAGTCTAAACATAATACCCTCAGTCGTTCTTGCGATACAGCTGAGATGCCTTATTTGGAATTAGCATTAAAACACATTGCATTTTGATTTAATCTTAAGGCAACATTTAGTTTTAAACATAGTGGGCAAATGGGAGGGGGGGCGGGGGAGGGGGATTAGTGGCCCTCCAATCACTTTTGACTATTCAAAGAGCACTAGCCCTTTAAATTTTCAATTGAATGATCCTTCAATAAAGTGAGCCCTTGCCCTGAGGGTTGTGGGGGGATGGGTTGTCATCCTTAAAGACCTAATTTCTAAAACTTTCAACTAAGATGAATAAAATGGCTATCTAAAAATTTTGATAGGATGTGTTTGGGCAAAAGGTGGGCGTGAGAGGGGGGCTTGTTGCCCTCAAATCACTTTCGACTATTAAAAAGGGCACTAGCTATTTGAATTTCCAATTGAATGAGCCCTTTTTCAAGTTTTTACGACAAAGACTTCAATAGAAACCGTATATGCCCCAAGGGCGTAACTTATAACCCTTGCCCTGAAGACTTTGGGGGAGTTTCCTGTTCAAAGGTATAATTTCCTGAACTTTAAACTGCTTGGAAGAAAATGGCTATCTCAAAATTTTGACTGGATATGTTTGGGGAAATGGTGGGCGTGGAAGGGGTGTTAGTTGCCTTCCCAGGGCATATGCCCCCAGGGCATAACTTACAACCCTTGCCTTGAGGGCTGTGGGGGAGTGTCCTCCTTAAAAACAAAATTTATATCTGGAAAACAACAACACTGAACAAAATGGTTATCTAAAAATTTTGATTGGATTTGTTTGGGGAAAAGGTGGGTGAGATAGGGGGGTTAGTTACCCTCGAATTGCTTTCGACTATTAAAAAGGGCACTAGACCTTTGAATTTCCAATCGAGTTTGCCCCTTTTCAAGTTTCTATGACAAAGATTTCAATAAAAACTTAAATGCCCCCAGGGTATAATTTATAACCATTGCCCTGAAGACTGTGGGGGGAGTGTCTTGCTCAAAGGTATAATTACCTTAAATTTAAACTGCGTGGAAACAATGGTTATCAAAAAATTTTGATTGGATGTGTTTGGGGAAATGGTGGGCGTGGAAGGGGTGTTACTTGCCTTCCAATTACTTTCGACTATTAAAAAGGGCACTAGCCATTTCAATTTCTAATCGAATGAGCCCTTTTTGAAGTTTCTACTATAACGCGTTCTACAAAAACATTATATGCCCCCAGAGCAAAACTTAAAACCCTTGCCCTGAGGACTGTGAGGGGGTTGTCATCCTCATAGACCTAAATTACAGAACTTAAAACTAAGTTGAATAATTTGGCTATCTCAAATTTTGATTAGATGTGTTTGGGGAAAAGGTGGGCGTGGGAGGGGGGTTTGTTGCCCTCCAATCACTTTCGACTGTTAAAAAGGGCACTAGCCCTTCGAAAATCCAATCGAATGAGCCTATTTGAAGTCTCTACGACAACGCCTTCTATAAAAACCTTATATGCCCCCAGGATATAGCTTACAACCCATGCCCTGAAGACTGTGTTGGAGTGTCCTCGTCAAAAACATAATTTGTATCTGGAAATCAGCTAAGCTGAACAAAATGGCTATCTTAAAATTTTGATTGGATGTATTTCGGGAAATGGTGGGCGTGGAAGGGGTGTTGGTTGCTTTCCAATCACTTTTGACTATTAAAAAGGGCACAGGCCACTCCAGTTTCTAATTGAATTAGCCCTTTTCGAAGTTTCTACGACAACTTCTTCGATACGAAGTGTCCTGCTCTAAAGGAAAAAACAATAAATAATACACTGTTCCAACATCGTTCTTATATGCCCTCTGGGCATAACTTAAAGTTCTTGCCCCGAGGGTTGTGGGGGAGTATCCTGCTCAAAGATATATTTTCTATCTGGAAATCAACTACGCTGAACAAAATGGCTATCCCCAAACTTTCGATTGGATCGGTTTGGTGGAATGATGGGCTTGGGGGATTGGGGCTAGTTTCCCTCCAAACACTTTCGACTATTAAAAAGGGCACTAGTCACTCCAATTTACAATCGAATGAGCCCTTTTCAAAGTTTCTACGGCAACTCCTTCGATACGAAGTGCCCGGGTATGAAAAAAAATACATTATACCAACATTGTTCTTTACTTAGGCAGCGCTATTGTGCTGCCTACGATATATTGTTAAGAGGAACCCAACAAGAAGAAATTCCTAATTCTTGTTAAGCTTTAATAGGGAGTACCACACCAGAGATATTCATACATCTTAGAAATGATCTGTAGAAACAAGTGGCATTTTCCCAGTGCTACTCCCAGTTATTAAGTTAAAACCTTTTAATAGTGTGTTAATTCTGTTGTCCCTTTACCTGTAAAGAACTGTCCAACAAAATAAAATTATCGCCAGTCCCCGAGAACCACTTTGTCGAATGTACGTACGTAATCGTTGGGCCTCCAGGAAGCAACATACAATTGGAGTTCAATTGGCTCAACTTGAGCCTATGGGGAGACAGGACTGCATGTTGGACAGAGTTGAAATCTATGATAATGCCAGTCTTTCAGCGGGACCGGGAAGGATTGGAAGGTTCTGTGGAGATAGAATACCTCCGGTCATGACATCGTATGACAAGAGGATAATTATCAACGCAACAAAGAAGTCGATGACTATAGGGTGAGGATTTATATTAAACTACAAAATATTTAACCTTACAGACGAATGTGGCCAAGGCAATCGCAAAACAACTAACTTAATATTCGGGGGACACCAGTCAAAGGGAGCTATACCCTAGCAGGCCGAAATTTTATTAAAAAATACTACTGGAAATTTCGAACACTATTCCGGAGGAGCCATACTCAACAGAAAATGGATTGTAACTGCCAAATATTTTACGGAATAATATGGAGTATTTGATTATAGAATTCGATTTGGTGATTTCTACATAAGGAATCCAAACCGTATACCAAGGGAAGAATTTGCAATCGTCAGAATTGTGAATCAGCCGACGGGTGTTGACATTGCCCTCGTCTGGTTAACTCAAGTTATTAGATACGGTAACGGGATTGGTCCCGTATGCCTGCCATTCAAAAATTCCACTCCCATTCTCTACGGTACGATGATCACAGTGAGTGGTTGGGGAAGAACAGAATCAGGGCATCCGAATATTCTGCAAGAAGTTGAAGTCAAATTGGTGGAAAGAAGTATATGCCTTTTGGAAGAGTACAAGTAAGGACATATTTCCTGGGAAGAGAAAAAAAACCCCAATGATAATGATGATTACATATGTGCTGGACTCGGTTGTAAAAGAAGAGGCCCTTGTTATGGAGATTCAGGAGGTTCCCTGACAGAAAACGTATTTGGAAGAAAAATGCTTGTAGGGATAGTGTATTATCGTTATAAACATGCTTTTTATGCTGACGTGTCACATCAAATTGATTGGATAGGTTCAGTGATTTTCAAGTTACTTTAATATGTATTTACTATACAGTGTTCAAATTATTCACTTACTTTTACTATTTAGTTGACAAAATAAAACTATTTGTAATATATAGCCCATAGAGAAATCATAGTCCTGAAAATCTATTTGCATTTTTTTCTGTGATATTGTTTTAGTTTTCTGGTTAGATTTTAACTTTTTTGTTTATAGCTATTTTAAATCTGCGTTTTTAAGGTTTTTGGGTCTTTAGCAGAGGAAAGGAATGACTAGTGGAAAAAGTTAGAGATCAGAAAATATTGCTAATTCTTTGAAAACCATTAAAATATTCTTTAAAAAATGGTTACTTCTAAAACACCAAGAAAATCAATACGCGATAAAAAATATCAAAAACTATTTTCTAGTTTGCAGTTCATTTTTAATGTAGAAGAACGCACCTCTCTTGCCTGTTCTGTACGGCCTTAAACTTATTTAAAAAGGAGACGGGGTCCATTTTTAAACTAACATATAGGATTTGGGTATATATCCTGGGATGTTAAACATACATATTGTAAACTTTTTGTATTTTGCTATATTGCATAGATACTTCAGCCAATGTATTTTGTCACATATCTCTAATTAAATTGCCACAATGTATTTCCATAAATACGTTCTTAAAATTAAAAGAGGTTAGGAGGTGGGCAGAGTCATTTCGTAGATTAAACTAAACAAAAACTAATTAAAAACGGCTAGATGGATTTTTCAAAAGAAAAAACATGAGGTAGGAAAAAAAATAAACCTTCGTGAGATGGAAATTGATTTTACTGCTTTAGGTCTTTGAAAATTAAACTTTTTATATGAAATGCTTGGGGTTTTTAGTACACCTCTTTTATAGAATATGTAAAAGTATATGCAAATACACTTAAATAAAGACTGTATAGAAATTTAGTGATAAGAGAAAGGCTATTGGTTATACGACTTGCACAGTCCCGCGTAGAAACTCTCCAGCTAAATACTGGTATTATTTTAAAGAAAATTATCTATTAAAATGATAAAAATAAAATAAAACAATAAAGCTTGAATAAGTAGATCTATTATGTTGCCATCATACAAGACTTTGTCCTGAGGTTCTCCTTGGCAATTTCTATATCCCTCAGTGAGAAAAATTTGGTTGAAAAAGAAGTCATTACCACTGTTGTTGGCACTTTGGAGGTTTTTAGGCGGTTTGTGTGGAATTTTTTCCGGCTTGAAAAGGAACATTTGAACAAGTGTGTTGAGTTTCAAGCAGTGAGAGATTTGTCATTAATAGTTTTGTCTGAGAATGAGCAACAAGAAATATTTTAAAAAATATAAGAATAAAAAAAATACGAATATGAGGTTTCAAAGAGGATTATTGTTTGGATATTTATTTCATTGCGCAACGAGTGAAATTGTGTACAATACTGTATAGAACAGTGAACAATTTGCTTTAGAGAATTGGATAATTGGATAATATTATAACTGTTGCTGTGGATGCCAGAGTACGATGGAATAAACGTTTGTAGGTTTCCATGGTACATCGGGCCACCAGCCACAAAGGTGATCGCCAATGCCATCCGTGGGCCGGCTCAGTAAAAGATAAGTGATTTTGGATTTTTTCTCGTTTGTGTCTTCAAGATGCCCGTTAAAAAGTTTGATTTAGCCCTTGCTTATTTTCAAGGATTCCTGTTATGGCCAGTCAGAGTCCTGCGGATCGTTAAAGATAGCAAAGGCCGAGAAAACTTCATTGTTTTCTGCTAGGGAGATCACGAGGAAATAAGGCTCACTGAAAAAAGTTTAGAATCCTATGAAGATAATATAAAGGAAGAGTCGCAAAAAACGGGAAAAGGATCAAAGCTTGGGTTTGAAGAAGCTAAAAATTCTCCCGAAATCTACAAACAAAGCAAATCGTACGCTGCGCTTCAATCGCTTGAAATTTCTAACACTATTGTGGAGGAGCCATACTCAACAGAAGATGGATTATAACTGCCAAATATTGTATAGAACTATATGGAGTATTTGATTAAAGAATTCGACTTCGTAAATTCGACATAAGGACGCAAGACCGTATACCAAAGGAGGAATCTGAAATTGACAGAATTGTGAATCAGCCGACAGGTGTTGACATTGCCCTCGTCTGGTTAATTCAAGAACAATATTTGCACTTTACTGAAAAAAATATTAATGTTTTTACTTTTATAACTCTAATAAATCAAATAATATTAACATTTTGATCACTAAATATCAGTATTTGTATATTAAACTGACAATGCACATTCATTTGTATTTTTTTCAGTAAAGTGCAAATTTTGTTCTGGCCTTGGGAAGGCATAAGGGTTTTTAGCCCAACTTATGATAATTTCTGCTCGTTTTGAGTTTGACTCGGTTATTTATTGTAATTTCTCTTCATTTTGGGTTTCATTTATTTATTGATGCTGATTTGTAGTAGTTTCACGCTTGGTCGATTATTTGATTTCAGTTTTGCTCATTTTTTAATTAATGGAGTTCTTTAAATTTCTTTGAAAAACTTATTTTGTGAAAAAGTTTTTTAATTAATTTTTTGTTCGTTTTATATTGACATAGTCTTTTCAGGTAAAAAAAAATATTTTAAATCTTATCTTTTTTTAAGACTTTACAGCTTGGCCTGCTGTTTGCATGCTGAAGAAAAGTTTTCAGTAATTTTGAAGAACATAAACGCTTTTAAAAATCTGGACACAAATAGTAATGTTTAATTTAGTTTCATACCTCCTCTAGTTGACCTGAAATAGAAAACTTGATACCTTTCGCGAAAAAATATGTTTGCTTTCTTTGATGGCCTGGATACACCTACGCTATTTTAATTTGGTTAAATTTTAAGAGCAGAAGTAGCCCCGAAAGTCTAAACATAATACCCTCAGTCGTTCTTGGGATACAGCTGAGATGCCTTATTGGGAATTAGCATTAACACACATTGCATTTGGATTTAATCTTAAGGCAACATTTAGTTTTTAAACATAGTGGGCAAATAGGAGGATGTGCGTGGGAGGGGGATTAGTTGCCCTCCATTCACTTTCGACTATTAAAAGGGCACTAGCCCTTTAAATTTTCAATTGAATGATCCTTCAATTGAGTGAGCCCTTGCCCTGAGGGTTGTGGAGGGGGATGGGTTTTCATCCTTAAAGACCTAATTTCAAAAACTTTCAACTACGATGAATAAAATGGCTATCTAAAAATTTTGATTGGATGTGTTTGGGCAAAAGGTGGGCGTGAAAGGGGGCTTGTTGCCCTCAAATCATTTTCGACTATTAAAAAGAGCACTAGCTATTTGAATTTCCAATTGAATGAGCCCTTTTTCAAGTTTCTATGACAAAGACTTCAATAAAAACCGTATATGCTCCAAGGGCGTAACTTATAACCCTTGCCCTGAAGACTATGGGGGAGTGTCCTCCTCAAAGGTATAATTTCCAGAACTTTAAACTGCGTGAAACAAAATGGCTATCTAAAATATTTTTATTACATGTGTTTGGGAAAATGGTGGGCATGGATAGGGTGTTACTTGCCTTCCAATCACTTTCAACTATGAAGAACGGCACTAGCCATTTCAATTTCAAATCGAATCAGCCTTTTTTGAAGTTTCACCGACAACGCATTTCTATAAAAAAAACAACTTATATGCCCCCAGGGCATAACTTACAACCCTTGCCCTGAGGGTTGTGAGGGAGTGTCCTCCTCAAAAACATAATTTATATCTGGAAAGCAACAACGCTGAACAAAATGGCTGTCTAAAAATTTTGATTGGACATGTTTGGGGAAAAGATGGGCGAGAAATGGGGGTTAGTTACCCTCAAATCACTTTCGACTATTAAAAAGAGCACTAGACCTTTGAATTTCCCATCGAATTTGCCCCTTTTAAAGTTTCTATGACAAAGATTTCAATAAAAACTTATATGCCCCCAGGGTATAACTTATAAACATTGCCCTGAAGACTGGGGGAGGGTGTCCTGCTCAAAGGTATAATTTCCTTAACTTTAAACTGCATGGAACAAAATGGTTATTAAAAGACTTTGATTGGATGCGTTGGGGGAAATGGTGGGTGTGGAAGGGGTGTTAGTTGCCTTCCAATTACTTTCGACTATTAAAAAGGGTACTAGCCATTTCAATTTCTAATAGAATGAGCCCTTTTTGAAGTTTCTACGACAACGCGTTCTACAAAAACATCATATGCCCCCAGGGCAAAACTTAAAACCCTTGCCCTGAGGGCTGTGAGGGGGTTGTCATCCTCAAAGACCTAAATTACAGAACTTAAAACTAAATTGAATAAAATGGCTATCTCAAAATTTTGATTAGATGTGTTTGGGGAAAAGGTGGGCATGAGAGGGGGGTTATTTGCCTTCCATTCACTTTCTACTGTTAAAAAGGGCACTAGCCCTTCGAAATTCCAATCGAATGAGCCTTTTTTGAAGTTTCTGCGACAACGCCTTCTATAAAAACCTTATATGCCCCCAGGGCATAACTTACAACCCTTCCCCTGAGGGCTTGGAGGAGTGCCCTCCTCACAACCATAATTTCTATCTGGAAATCAACTAAGCTGAACACAATGGCTATCTCAAAATTTTGATTGGATGTGTTTGGGGAAAGGGTGGGAGTGGAAGGGGTGGTGGTCGCCATATAATCACTTTCGACTATTAAAAAGTGCACAAGACACTCCAGTTTCTAATTGAATGAGCCCTTTTCGAAGTTTCTACGACAACCCTTTCGGTAAGAAGTGTCCTGCTCTAAAGGAAAAAACAATAAATAATACACTGTTCCAACTTCGTTCTTATATGCGCTCTGGGCATAACTTAAAGTTCTTGCCCCTAGGGTTGTGGGGGAGTATCCTGCTCTAAGATATATTTTCTATCTGGAAATCAACTACGCTGAACAAAATGCCCATCCCCACACTTTTGATTGGATGGGTTTAGAGGAATGATGGGCTTTGGGGATTGGGGCTAGTTACCTTCCAACCACTTTCGACTATTAAAAAGGGCACTAGCTATTTCAATTTCCAATCGAATGAGCCCTTTTTGAAGTTTCTGCGACAACTCCTTCGATACGAAGTGCCCGGGTATGAAAAAAAATACATTGTGCCAACATCTTTCTTTACTTAGGCAGCGCTATTGCGCTGCCTATGGTACATTCTTAAGAGAAACCCAACAAGAAGAAATTCCTAATTCTTGTTAAGCTTTAATAGGGAGTACCACACGAGACATATTCATACATCTTAGAAATGATCTATGGAAACAAGTGACATTTTTCCAGTGCTACTCCCAGGTATTAAGTTAAAACCTTTTAATAGTGTGTTAATTCTGTATTTCCTTTACCTGTAAAGAACTGTCCAACAAAATAAAATTATCACCAGTCCCCGAGAACCACTTTGAGGAATGTACGTACGTAATCGTTGGGCCTCCAGGAAGCATCATACAATTAGAGTTCAATGAGCTCAACTTGAGCCTATGGGGAGCCAGGACCGCATGTGGGACAGAGATGAAATCTTTGATAATGCCAGTCTTTCAGCGGGACCAGGAAGGATTGGAAGGTTCTGTGGAGATAGAATACCTCCGGTCATGACATCGTATGACAAGAGGATAATTATCAACGCAACAAAGAAGTCGATGACTATAGGGTGAGGATTTATATCAAACTACAAAATATTTAACCTTACAGAAGAATGTGGCCAAAGCCATCGTAAAACAACTAACTTAATACTTGGGGGACACCAGTCAAAGGGAGCTATACCCTGGCAGGCCGAAATTTTATTAAAAAATCCTACTGGAAATTTCGAACACTATTACGGAGGAGCCATACTCAACAGAAAATGGATTGTAACTGCCAAATATTGTACGGAATAATATGGAGTATTTGATTATAGAATTCGATTTGGCGATTTCTACATAAGGAATCCAAACCGTATACCAAGGGAAGAATTTGCAATCGTCAGAATTGTGAATCAGCCAACGGGTGTTGACATTGCCCTCGTCTGGTTAACTCAAGTTATTAGATACGGTAACGGAATTGGTCCCGTATGCCTGCAATTCAAAAATTCCACTCCCATTCTCTACGCTACGATGCTCACAGTGAGGGGTTTGGGAAGAAAAGAAACAGGGCATCCGAATATTCTGCAAGAAGTTGAAGTCAAGTTGGTGGAAAGAAGAATGTGCCTATTGGAAGAGTACAAGCAAGGACATATTTTCTGGGAAGAGAAAAAACACCCAATGATAATTATGATTACATATGTGCTGGACTCGGTTGTAAAATAAGATGCCCTTGTTATGGAGATTCAGGAGGTCCCCTGACAGGATAGTGTATTATCGTTGTAAACACGCTTTTTATGCTGACGTGTCACATCAAATTAATTGGATAGGTTCAGTGATTTTCAAGTTACTTTACTATGTATTTACTATACAGTGTTCAAATTATTCACTTACTTTTACTATTTAGTTGACAAAATAAAACTATTTGTAATATATAGCCTATAGAGAAATCATAGTACTGAAAATCTATTTGCATTTTTTTTCTCTGATATTGTTTTAGTTTTCTGGTTAGATTTTAACTTTTTTGTTTATTGCTACTTTAAACCTGCGTTTTTAAGGTTTTTTGGTCTTTACCAGAGGAAAGTGATGTCTAGTGGAAAAAGTTAGGGATCAGAAAATTTTGCTAATTCTTTGAAAACTATTAAAATATTCTTTAAAAAATAGTTACTTCTAAAACACCAAAAAAATCAATGCGCCATAAAAATATCAAAAACTATTTTCTAGTTTGCAGTTCATTTTTAATGTAGAGGAACGCATGTCTCTTGCCTGTTCTGTACGGCCTTAAACTTATTTAAAACGTAGACGGGGTCCATTTTTAAACTAACATTTAGGATTTGGGTATATATCCTGGGATGTTAAACATACATATTGTAAACTTTTTGTATTTTGCTATATTGCATAGATACTTCAGCCAGTATATTTTGTCACATATCGCTATTTAAATCACCACAATCTATTTCCATAAATACGTTCTTCAAATGATAAGAGGTTAGGAGGTGGGCAGAGTCATTTCGTAGAATAAACTAAAGGAAAACTAAGTAAAAAAGGCTAGATGGATTTTTCAAAAGAAAAAACATGAAGTAGGAAAAAAATAAACCTTTGTCAGATTGAAATTGATTTTACTGCTTTAGGTCTTTGAAAATTAAACTTTTCATATGAAATGCTTGGAATTTTTAGTACACCTCTTTTATAGAATATGTAAAAGTATATGCAAATATACTTAGATAAAGACTATATAAAAATTTAGTGATAAGAGAAAGGCTATTGGTTATACGACTTGCACAGTCCCGCGTAGAAAATCTCCAACTAAATACTGGAATTATTCTAAAAAAGATTATTCTATATCAGAAGTCTATTAAAATGATAAATAAAACAATAAAGCCTGAATAAGTGGATCTATTATGTTGCCATCATACAAGATTTTGTCCTGAGGTTCTCCTGGGCAATTTCTATATCCCTCAGTGAGAAACATTTGGTTCAAAAAAATTCATTACAACTGTTGTTGGCACTTTGGAGGATTTTAGGCGGTTTGTGTGGAATTTTTTCTGGCTTGAAAAAGAACATTTGAACAAGTGTGTTGAGTTTCAAGCAGTGAGAGATTTGTCTATAGTAGTTTTGTCTGAGAATGAGCAACAAGAAATATATAAAAAAAAATAGAATAATAAAAAAAATATGGATATGAGTTTTCAAAGAGGATTATTGTTTGGATATTTATTTGATTGCGCAACAAGTGAAATTGTGTAACATACTGTATAGAGCAGTGCACAATTTGCTTTGGATAATTGGATAATATTATAACTGTTGCTGTGGATGCCAGAGTACGATGGAGTAAACGTTTATAAGTCTCCATGGTACATCGGGCCACTAGCCACGAAGGTGATCGCCAATGCCATCCGTGGGCCGGCTCAGGAAAAGATGAGTGATTTTGGATTTTTTTTTCTCGTTTGTGTTTTCAAGATGCCCTTTCAAAAGTTTGATTTAGCCCTAGCTCATTTCCAAGGATTCCCGTTATGGCCAGTCAGAGTCCTACGGATCGTTACAGATAGCAAAGGTCAAGAAAACTTTATTGTATTTTGCTACGGAGATCACGAGGAAATAAGGCTCACTGAAAAAAGTTTAGAATCCTATGAAGATAATATAAAGGAAGCGTCACAAAAAACGGGAAAAGGAGCAAAGCTTGCGTTTGAAGAAGCTAAAAATTCTCCCGAAATCTACAAACAAAGCAAATCGTACACTGCGCTTCAATCCCTTGAAATTTCGAACACTATTTTGGAGGAGCCATACTCAACAGAAGAAGGATTATAACTGCCAAATATTGTATAGAACAATATGGAGTATTTGATTATAGAATTCGACTTGGTAAATTCGACATAAGGACGCCAGACCGTATACCAAAGGAGGAATCTGAAATTGACAGAATTGTGAATCAGCCGACAGGTGTTGACATTGCCCTCGTCTGGTTAATTCAAGAACAATATTTGCACTTTACTGAAAAAAATATTAATGTTTTTACTTTTATAACTCTAATAAATCAAATAATATTAACATTTTGATCACTAAATATCAGTATTTGTATATTAAACTGACAATGCACATTCATTTGTATTTTTTTCAGTAAAGTGCAAATTTTGTTCTGACCTTGGGAAGGCATAAGGGTTTTTAGCCCAACTTATGATAATTTCTGCTCGTTTTGAGTTTGACTCGGTTATTTATTGTAATTTCTCTTCATTTTGGGTTTCATTTATTTATTGATGCTGATTTGTAGTTTAGAATCCTGCTCATTTCCAAGGATTCCCGTTATGGCCAGTCAGAGTCCTGCGGATCGTTAAAGATAGCAAAGGCCAAGAAAACTTTATTGTATTTTGCTACGGAGATCACGAGGAAATAAGGCTCACTGAAAAAAGTTTAGAATCCTATGAAGATAATATAAAGGAAGAGTCGCAAAAAACGGGAAAAGGATCAAAGCTTGCGTTTGAGGAAGCTAAAAATGCAGTAAAGCTAAAATTGCAGTCATACAAAAGTTTGAAAGCAGAAGTTCAAGGGTTGGAAAATCGCATGGAACAGATCGAAAATAGAATAGATGATTTTGAACAAGAAAAGCTTCTAGATAGCCTAGTTTTCAACGGTGTGAAGCAGTTACCGGGTGAATATTTGAAAGAAACAACTATGAATATCATAACACAGTATTGGGGTGTATATACGGGTGTTGCCACTTATTGATGCAAAAATGGCACAAAAAGGCTGCTATCCCACTTAATCGAAGGGGAGCACCCCTTGTCGCTCCAAATGTTAGTGGGATACCCGCTCTTACCCCAACAGTTCTGCAAATATCAGGTTTGGTACTACCTGATTTACAGTATACCCTGTCCCGGGGTATGATAACGCGTTAGAATGGTCAAATGGCCACTTTCTAAAGCCAAATGTACCCGCCTTGGGTTACGGCTAGAAAATCTCTTAACTCTCTCCTTGGAGGTAACAAACCTCCCGGTCAATATAGTAATGACGGTACCTCGCAGCTCTATTCCTACCCTGCCTGGGTTACGGAAACTAGCACACAGGTTGTAGAAAATACCATACTTTTATTCTTCCAAAAGGTCACAATAGTACCACAAAACTAAATATATATCCCCGAATGGGGTCAAAACGCAGACTAAAAAATAATAATAATCTCTACAGCACTGGCCGTAGGGGTGGACCGTCACTTGGCACAGCCAATCAGCTAAATCCCCATTCAAACCAAATTGTACCTCTTAGCTATATCTTTCAATGACTCCCAAAACCAGGAAGTACGAAAATAGAACTTAATTCACAGCTTATTTATTGCAAAACCACTATCGCTCAGTAGCGGAATTTAACCGGTCTTTTGAAATTATACTATAAGCAAATGTAATTAAGAAACGAAACCAGGTCATTTATCTGAAATGAAAAGAAACAGGGGTTGGAACCCCAACACACAGAAAATGGGAGTCACTAGTTTTTCGCAAAATGACATTCAGAGTATATACTACTACCGTTTCAACATTTCTAATTCACAAAGCCAAAGAGCTGTTTTACCGATGCTTGTAAAATTGAGAAGCCGCGAAAGGGCAAAGAAGCTTTTCAAGAGCAAAACTAAACTGGCTAAGTCTGGCATTTTCGTCTCTGAGCTCCTAACGAAACGCCGTCGGGACATTATAAATACGGCAAGGGATAGTCTTGGAGTGCGAAATGTCTGGTCTGATCGTGGGCTAATTCTTGCAAAACTCCCAACAGACACCATTGCTCGCAGGATTCGGTCACTGGCGGATTGCTTATAGTTGCTTGTGGTGATTTTGTAGTTTTGGTTTATTGTTTGTCAATATTTTGTTCTCTTTTCATTTATTATTATTTATCTGTTCCGAGAGCTCAGCTGCCCTTTTTTTTTTTTTTTTTTCACAATGAAAGTTATGAAAGTGTTTATGAGATATAAATATGTGTGATGTACCAATCGGTACTACATCGAGGCTGATCCATTTGGAAAGTTGCCCGTTTGATATTAATAGTTATTTACTTTCGAATTTGGTGAATGAAGAGTCTACAGTGAGTTATAGACCTTTGCAGTTTAGTAAATATTGTGATTCCTCTTATCCTAGAACTCTGCAAAATGCTGGTTTTAATGCGTGTTTGTGGAACTGCCACCTTACTTCTTCGTATGATGAGATATTTGATTTTCTTTTGAAATTTAGGAATCTCCATTTTATGACCCTTTGTGAAACATTTTTGAGTAAGGATAGTCCTTTCTCGTCTTTTAATTTCCCGGGCTATCAGCTTACCACGAGGAGTAGAGCTTCAATGAACCGCGGCGGACTAGGTTTGATAGTAAGTGATTCACTTAAATGGAAGCCCAGGGAGGATCTTGATGTATGGAGAGAAGGTAAGGTAGAAACACTTTCTATTGAAATTGAGATTGGTATGAGGTTTGGTGTGAGAAAAATTATCCTATCAGTAGTTTATAAACCTCCAAGTGCGCCGTATGAGGAATTCACAGAAGGTTTCCAAAGTCTTCTAATGATAGTTCAGAAGTCACTACAAGAGTTAATATGTATGGGGGATTTTAATTTTGATCTTTTATCTTAAATTTTGATCTATAATATGGTACATTAGGACGTAACGGAGTATCTTTCTTATGGATTTTAAGCAGACGATAAAACTTTGGTGCTGAACAACCTTTGGGGTAGAGTTTTCTGCACATTTGAGGGGTAATTAGTCCACTGTCTTTTAAAATTTATAATTCTTTTCTTAACTGCTGTGTGTAATTGTCTGTTGGATCAATTTTATTTCTTTGTAAGTACTTTTATCCATTAAAAGGGTATTTATTTTCATTTCATAAACTGCAGGATTCACACATTTCATAATCTGCAGTAATTAATGTGTTTTTATCTTTTTTTAAGTTTCGGAGGATTTTAATTTCTGCCTTTGATTGAGTCGAAAGTGACAATGAAAGCCTGTAATAAAGAATACTCTTTAGAATTTCTCCTCTGAGTAGGTCTGGATTTTCAATCTGGATTAGGGCTTTTTTTATATAGTAGGTTCTAATTTTCCATAAGACCTCTCCTGGTCTTAATACTTTTGTCACAAAAAAAGTATTAAATTCTGAATGAAATAAACTGAAAATTCGTCAAATTATAATAAATTATGATTATAATAAATTATGATTATAATATAGCACAACCTCTTATCAAATCTGGCTAAAGGTGCCTCTTGAGGATCCAAGGCAAACTCAATTCCTTCATGCTATGAAACAAACCATATTTTTTCCCTAAGAAATTTGTTTTTGAAACGAGGAAATTTTAGGAAATATTTCCACGAAGAGGTCATTTGATATGGTGACTGATTTTGAAACCAATCTTTAGAGATTAGGTGGAATCAAGTGATTGCAATAAATTTCTGTTGAATTTTTTTTTTATATTTTGCTATATATTCACACAATCAGAGCGGTAAATGGACAAATATGTAACTCTAAAATTCCCTGGATAGAGAAGTTATTTTATTGCTGTTTGTAAATATGTCAAGCAAAAAAAAACAATGGCACTCCCCTCCCCTGAAATTCTGGACCCACTATTGTGTATGAACAATATTAAAAGGCTGGCTAGTTGCCCTTTCAGCTGAGTTAACTGATGGCATAGACAAATAACCTTCATCAGTCAAAATAAGTGATCCATTTTTTGTCCATGGCTCAATTTATCCTATCTGGTCATTTGTATCCGTATGGGATAGCCTAGATGGGGCAATATGTGCTTCTTCCTAGAGAGACATTGCAAAGACTGATGTTGTGAGGAGTTACTTCCCTACTTTAACAAATTACCGAAAGCTTTTGAAAACATTCTAAGATTTCTGAGGGGCTACCCACTTTTAAAAACCATAACCACTAGATGGTGTGGGCCACACGTGGCAGAGGCATGCCACACTTGACGGTACCCTTAGTGCTTTGAAACTTCCACCAGGTGGTGGAAAATGGGAAACTTCTAAAAGATAAATATTGTATTGTTTTAACATTTTACCGTATGAACAAGGTTGTATCCAGGGGGAAAGGGTTACCAGGTTGATCCCTCTCCCCCCCCCCCCAACAAAAAAAAATTCCAAGTTGTAAAAACTTAACAAAATGGATAAAAAAAGATTTTTGATGCGTGTCTTGTATGAAATACCCCTGAATAAATACCCCTCCACCCGAACAAAACCCTAGATACGTCCTTGTATAAAAAGGTCAATAGATAGATAAGTGTATTTCAAAAGCCCTGGAGCCATATACACAAAAATATATACAAAATAAGAAAATCGCCAGCCAAAAAAATTAGACAGAGTACAAAGACAGGGTACATAGTCTATACAAAATAACTTACACGCACACTTTTTCTTTCTTTCTAAGCATTTGTCTGTATATACACTGATTCGAGTTATTGTCACTGGGTTATAACCACAGTATATAGATATACCAGTACCGACTTCTTTTTACAAACATGAAACCCTGAGCATATACGTCAGAACCTTAGTTCAGTTGCTACCACAGCATAAGGATATAGAAAACAAATAAAAAAACAGGTTTACCACAAGCTCATCGTGATGTGAACATCCGAATCATGCGTGCGTGAAGTTGGGGTATGAATCTTGTGTGGTCTTAGATCTGTGTCACATATTTTTAATGGAAAGTATAGCCTTTGTCGCTGCTGTGTATTTTCTTTAATGTGGTTACAACATAGAAGAACTTCAGGAAGTTGCCAATTAACCCCCTGTAAATATTATCCTCTGGAATCAGAGAGCACCGAGCACCCCTGTAGAAAATGGTCTAGATCTTCAGTCTTCCCCCTTAAAAGGGAACAAGCATACCTCCTTTCAGGAATTGCTTTCTTTCTATAAAACACTTTTTTTCTGCTTTAAGTTGGAAAGCAATTTGCTTCTTAATTGTATCAATCGACATAAAAGGTTACCAGGTAAATTAAATTTTAAATAAAATTCTTCTCCAAAAGCAGATTTTGTATTGTATGTATCATATGATATTATCAATCCGTCATTAAAATTCTTCAAAATCGGTAGTTTAACAAATTTAAATTATTATAAAAAGTGATAAACTTACACTGGCATACCGGAGCATCTCCTGTCCATGTTCCTTACGGTGTGTACTGCAAGCTTTCACTACCAACAAGAACGTATCCAAAGTCGCAATGAAATTGAACTGAATCACCAAAATGATGATCCTTCTGCAAAACAAGTGCTGAGGTCAAATTCAGGTAAAAAAATCCTGAATAATTTCTATAAGAAAACAGATAATCAAATGCATGACAAAAAGTTAGAAAAAATATTGGTTAAGAAACAAATACGAAGAAGATTAAAAATAAAGCTACAAACAGATTACTTCTTAACATACATAAAAAAAAGAGGGAGTCAAAGTATAATAAGAGAAAACTTTCCTAAAATATAAGATATTGCGTAAAGATGATAAAAAAAACGAGGAGAGTTTGGGAACATATCCCCTCTTGCATTTTCGTAAAATTTTTGCAAATGTAAAAATTTTCTTCGTATTTCTATTCAGGATTTTTTTAACATACGTTTTATTTTCTATTTTTTTACCACAACAAATGACAAGGGTTACAAACATTGGTTGCTTTGATATATGGGTAGTACATTCTTCTCTTAAACAAGGAAAAAACTAAAAAACAAACAGATATTAACCTGAACAAATATCCACAGAAGAAGCTATTGAATAAACTTGTTTTAGTTTCCGTTCTAAAATTTTCTTTGTATGGATTTTTTCAACTCAATTTTCCTCTTGATGTGTTATCAACATACTTTTTTTTCTATTTTTGACCCAAAAAAATTACCGTCCTTAGACCTTAGATCCTCCAGAGCCCGAAATGGCTCACAGGGTTTCTACGAAGCCTCGCCAGACATCTCGGAACTGAGCTGCAGCCTGAAAATTCTCCCACTGTGGTTAAAAAGACAGCTTCACACTGCTCAGGTCCCGGTCGTACTGCCGTCTTAGGGTGCGTCTTTGTCGACTTCTTTTCCACCTCCCCTCGGGACGCCACTCATATATTGTTTTTGGGAGTCGATCCTCTGGCGAACGAAGGATGTGACCAAGATAAGTCCATCTCCTACGCATCAAGAGGTCAGTAACTAATGGCTGACCGGTTCGCCAAACGACTTCTATGTTGGTGACCTTTTCCTGCCACGATATGTTCAGGATCCTTCTAAGACACATGTTCTCAAAGGCTAGGACACGTTTCTCCAGTTAGACGTTTAATTTCCAGCATTCGCTAGCATAGAGGAGGATGGACAACACATTGCTATTTGGGAGTCTGAGCTTTAAGTGCAAAGAGCATTTACTACTGCGCCAAACTGGTTTCAATTTATAAAAAGCCAATGTCACCTATCCAATTTTCCTCTTAATTTCATTAGCTATTTCACCATCATATTCAATCCAACTCCCAAGATACTTAAATTCTTTGACCTGGTCAATTGCTTTACCTTTGCATTTTAGTATCAGCAGGGAGTCAGATGTGGCCATGCTCTTTGTCTTACTGATATTCACCGCAAGTCCCACTTTTTCGGCCTTTTCATCTATGGCGTCGAGTAGCAGCTCCAATCGCTGTTTCGCTTCTTCAAGAAGAACAACGTCATCTGCGAAGTCCAGATCCGAGATCTGCGGGCTGCTAATCTTCACTCCACAGCCTGAAGACTGCCGTAGAATATATTCTATTACAATGACAAACAGGAGTGGGGATAGTACAGTACCTTGTTTGATTCCAGAAATTATCTTGAAGAAACGCGTGTCCCCATTTTCTGTGCAAACGCGGCATTCACTATCTTCATAAAGTGCCATTATCATTTTGAATAGTTTATCAGGTACTCAGTAATATTTTTGAATCTTCCATAAAGTATTTCAGTCGACAGAGTCGAACGCCTTTTCAAAATCATTAAAGAGCAGGTACATATTTTTGTTCCATTCTCTTGACTCTTCCACCATCAGCCTTAGAATGAAAATAAGGTCAGAGCAAGACCTACTAGGTTGGAACCCGTGCTGCTTTTCTCTGAGGTGTGAATCTAGGGCTGCTCTTTGGCGTTCTAGTATGACTGTGGCTAGCATTTTGCTAGGCACAGACATTAGGTTGATGCCCCTCCAGTTATCAGAGACTAGCGCATCCCCTTTCTTGAAGAGTTTTACTAGTATACCTTTGGTCCAGTCTTTTGGAACATTTTCGAGATTCCAGATGGCCACTAGGAGAGCAGTCCAAACGGTTATGCAGGCTCGAAGAGACGCCTTCAGCATTTCTGCCGTAATCCCATCTACTCCAGGTGCCCGTCCATTTTTCAGCTTTTTCAAAGCTGTCGTCACTTCCTCAGTGCATGGGGGGTCAGCACTTACGTCAATTTGTAAAAACGGTTTGTCAGGTACTACTTCTGGATCGTCAGGACTGGGTCTATTTAAGACTTTCTCAAAATGCGTGGCCCATCTCTCGTCAGCTTTCTGTGGATCCGAGATTACGTCCTCATTTTCATCTTTTACAAGGGATGTGGTGTTTGTTTTCTTTCCGCAGATCTCATTCAATAGTCGATACACCATTTTCAAGCCTTTTTTATTAGCAGCTTCTTCTGCAAGTACTGCTTTTTCCTCGATAACGTTTCTTTTCTCTTTCATTGCACTTCATTTAACCGCCTTATCCTCTTCTTTGTAACGGAGCTGTAACTGGGCTTTTTGTCCAGGGCTCAATGTGTTTAGGATAAGCGTCCGGGTCTCCTTGCGGTTACTGATACAATTCCAGGTGTCTTCCGATATCCATTTTTCTTTTTTTTCTTGAAGCCAAGGCTGGCCCTCGCGACGTCATGGTATGCACTTTTCACTGAAGTTCATATGTTTTCAACGCTAGAGTCCTCAGCTTCATTGAACAGGTTTAATGCTTCAAATTTTTATGTAGTGATATGCAGAAGCTTCTGCGGATATCACGATCTTTCAGCTTATCAGTGTCGAAGTGTTTGTGTGTTGTGGCGTTGGTTTTCGGTTTCTGAGCTTTCAGTTTAATTCTTACTTCGGCTGTCATCAAGATGTGATTTGAATTTACATCCAGTCCTTGAAAGCCCTTTACGTCGAGCAGGCTACTTCTCCAGCGTCTTGATATGAGGAAATGATCGATTTGTTTTTTTCCAGCCGCCAAGGGACACTCACGAGTACTTGTGAATCATTTTATGTTCGAACATACTGTCGCCTGTCACCAAGTCGTTGCTTAGGGCATAGTCAATTAGAAGTGCACCGTTTCCATTCATGTCTCAGATGCCATTTGGGCCCAGAACTTCAGGGTAGTGCTGACGATCTGCACCGACTTTAGCATTTAGATCACCAACAACACAGATTGTATCGTGCCTGGGAACGTCTTTGGTACCGATTGTAGCATGTTGTAGAAAGCATCTTTTTCCTCATCATCAGCTTCGTTGTTTGGAGCACAGCAGGCGATGATGGTCATTTTTGTATGATTAGATACGAAACAAACTGTCAATATACGTTCGCTAACTGGTGTCCAGTTCGCCATTGGTTTGAGTGCAAGTCGCGACATCATAATTCCTACACCAGCGCGGTAGACGGAAGGGTGACCACTAAATGCCATAGCTTACCCATCATCAAATTTCTCTAATCCATTTCCAGTCCACCTTATTTCAGTGTGAACGAGTATATCGATGAGGTATTGTCTCATCATTTTGATAACTTGTTCTGTCTTGGATATCTGGTTCATCATTCTCAGATTCCTAAAACCCATCTTTAGGTGTTGTTTCGCAGTCAAAAATCAGTTCCGGGGGGCATGCGGGGTTGTTAACTGGGGGGGAAGTGATGTATCCGAGGCTTTTGTAGGCGTTTCAGTTGCAAGTGTTTTTCCCCTGAGGGTTGCCCCTCAGGGTCCCGGGTGTGGGTTGCAAACCCACAGCCCAACCCTCCTCATTTGACGGACTTGGGACTGTCATGTTCCCCCGACCTCTGTGAGGCAAGGTTCCTCACATGGTTGAGTTCAAACAAATGACAAGGGTAAAAAAAATTCATTACTTTGAAAAATGGGTCATACATTCTTCTCCTAAACAATAAAAAAACTATATCAATCACAAACAACTAATCTGAAAAAAATTTCACATAGAAGTTTTTCAATAAACCTGTTTTAGTTTCCGTTTTAAAATTTCCTTCGTATTTCTATTCAGGATTTTTTCAACTCAATTTTCTTCTTGACGTATTATCAACATATGTTTTCTTTTTTATTTTTGACGCTAACAAATGGTTAGTGTTAAGAACAATGATTAGTTTGATAAATGGGTCGTAAAGGGAGAACACTGGGTACACCCCCTTCCACCTCTCTACCAGGAATTTTTCAATAAAAACCAATATAGTTGGTTTTTAAAATTTTGTTAAGTTTAAAATATATCCCAAGCTGCATTGTCTGCCTATATTAAGAGCGCCCCGGGAAATTTTTCCCTGGAAGGGAGCGAATACTACCAAGAGTTTTGTTTTAACCATTATGTAAGCGGACGCATTTCCCACATAAAATATTTTTCTAAATAGCTTCTTGTTTTCCGAAAGAGAAATGCCTCCAGGTCATCACTCGGTGCCATCCACGGTACAATTAGTCTCAAGGTTTAACCGTTGCTAATAAGACTAAGGGGAAGGTATTGTGTTTATTGGCTCTAGATTATAGCGAACTTTTGAAATTAATGTTGTTGTTTCTTTTGTTACACCAAATAATTTTTTTTTAATGTGAACCTTATGGGGCCACAATTAGCGATAAGGAAAAAACTAAAGAGAGACGGGCCGAACAATTTGAGAACTTGCTTAACCGAGATAGAGTTGCAGGAAAAGATATAGAGGAAAGTCAAAAAGTTTGAGATACCTTGGATGTGAAGGAAGATTTGCTTTGTGAGGAGGAATTAGCAACAGTACTAAAAGGATTAAAAAATAATAAGGCTCTAGGTGCTGATAGGGTGGTAAATGATTTTGTTAAATATGGTGGCTCAGAGGTTAGAAATAAGTTACTGAAGATTATGAATATGATTTTTGAAAAAGGGGAAGTACCTAAATATTTTAGGAAAACCTTAATTAAGCCACTGTATAAGAAAGGTGATAAAAGTGACTGTGGTAATTATCGAGGCATTAGTCTGGTCTCTCTAGGTAGTAAATTACTTAGTATTATGACACTTTTTAGACTAAGAGATGCCGTAGACAAAGTTTTAAGAGAAGAACAATGCGGTTTTAGAAAAGGTAGAGGATGTGTCGACCAAATTTTCCCTTTTAGGCTAAAAATTGTGAATTGCCTGAGTTTTCAAACACCTTTGGTCCTCAGTCTCATAGATTATGAGCAAGAGTTCGATTCTGTTGATAGAAGAGCTTTAGTAAAGGTTTTGTCCTTGTATGGTATAACAGACAAATACATTAAATTGATTGGTGCTATATAAGAGAATAACACTGCTGCGGTTGAGGTAGGAAATGAGGTTAGCAGCTGGTTTTGAATTAAATCAGGAGTTAAGCAGGGTTGTTTTCTCTCCTCCCTTATACGGATTATTTTGATCGACTTTGTTTTAAGGAGCATAGGAAAGGCAATGGGAGACCACGGAATCAAATGGGGAGGAAATAGTCTCCTGGACTGAGATTATGCTGATGAGCTAAGCATCCTAGATGAGTGTGAGCAAAATGAATGAAGTTTTAAAGATTTTGCGAGTTCAGGGTGATAGAATAGGTTTGAAAATTAATGTTAAGAAGACTAAGTCACTAATGCTAGGAATAAGTGAAGATGAAAAGGTAACGTTGGGTAATGAAAAGATTGATCAGGTGGCCAGCTTCACTTATCTTGGTAGTATTTTTAGTAAAGATGGTGGGAGCAGTAAAGATGTTAAAAGTAGAATAGCCAAGGCTCAGGGTGTTTTTTCACAGTTAAAAATAGTTTTGAAGAATAGAAATAAGTCTGCAAACTAAGATTAGAATATTAGAAGCTACAGTGATGACAGTGGTCAAATATGGCTCTGAAGCATGGACGCTCCGAAAAGCGGATGGAGATTTGCTAAACGTTTCCCAGAGAAAAAGCTTAAGGATTGTTCTGGGTACCTGGCTGACTGACCGTATTTCAAACAATAAGCTATATGAAAAATTTGGTTCAATACCGCTCTCTAGGGCTATAATGAAAGAAAGGTTGAGGTGGCTAGGGCACGTTGTGCGGATGAAGGATGACAGATTGCCGAAAATTGTTCTTTTCAGCCAACCGTCTAGGTCTAAAAGGAAAGCAGTTCGTCCCCGTCTTGGGTGGGAGGATGTCATAAAGAAAATTTGAGGGAAATGGGAACTTCTTGGGAGGGTGAAAAAAGGGAGGCTTTGAATTGATTGGGGTGGAGGAGGAGCTTGCGTAGCTGTGTTGACCTCAGGTGGCTTGGTGCTGCGGTGAGTTGTTAGTAGTAGTATTTACTATTGCAAGAATTGTAAAACTTGATCAACGGTAGATGTCAAAACGAGTGGAATTTGGCCTATTGGATTACAAATCACCCTGTGAAAAGAAAGTGAACTGGATGAATAAGGTTTTGGCTTAGATACAATTAAAAAAGTTTTGCTGGCCTGGAAAAGATAGATTGTATTTTTAATTAAATTTGGTTTACTATTTTAATGCATTCGAAAATATTTCATGTGTATACTCCTCTAAAATTGGGCTTTTTGGTCAGAAAAAAGGTTTTTTTTATAGGAAGAATTTAGGCAAACTTTGCTTTCAATGAGATGCACCAGCCAGAAGTTAAATACTTAATTAATGAATTACTAATTGCTAAATGCTTTTAATTAAGTCATTGCTGCTTTATTAATAAATTACCAAGCAATCAATTACTAATTAAATGAATACTCAAGGATTGAATACAGAATGTACACACTGCCGTTGTAATTTTTCAACACCTAAAAAAGGTAATGTTTGATATTGGGGTATAAGTACGGGTGTCGCCACTTATTGATGCAAAAAAGGCGCAAAAAGGTTGCTATGCCACTTACTCGAAGGGGAGAACCCCTTGTCGGGCCAAATGTTAGTGATATTCCCGCTCTTACCCCAATGGTTCTGCAAATATCGGGTTTGGTACTACCCGATTTACAGTATACCCTGTCCCAGGGTATGATAATGCGATCGAGTGGTCAAATGGCCAGTTTCTAAAGCCAAATGTACCCTTGGGTTACGGCTACAAAATCTCTACTCTCTCCTTGGAGGTAGAAAACCTCCCTGTCAATATAATAATGACGGTACCTCGTAGCTCTATTCCTACCCTGCCTGGGTTACGGAAACTAGTACACAGTTTGTAGAAAATACCTTACTTGTATTCTTCCAAAAGGTCACAATAGTACCACAAAAATATATATATCTTCGAATGGGGTCAAAACGCAGACTAAAAAATAATACTAATTTTTACAGCACTGTCCGTAGGGGTGGACCGACACTTGGCCCAGCCAATCAGCTACATCCCTATTCAAACCCAATTATACCTCTTAGATTTATCTTTCAATGACTCCCAGAACCAGGAAGTACGAAAATAGAACTTAGTTCACAGCTTATTTATTGCAAAACCACTATCGCTTAGTAACGGAATTTAACCTGTCTTTTGAAATTATTTTATAAGCAAATGTAATTAAGAAACGAAAACAGGTCATTTATCTGAAAGGAAACGAAACAGGGGTTGGAACCCCAACACCTCCCCCCGTAAGATAAATGACAACCCAAGCGCTACCTTGGACCACCCTTCCAACCATAAACACATAACTTAAACTTTACAAAATCTATTTGCTTTCTCTCTTCCACCAGTGTATGTGCTACTACTTCCACCGCTTGGCTCTGGATCGGTCGTCCCTACACGTCTCTACTATAGGACCACCATGGTCTACATCGTATAATATCCGCCTTAAATTTTGAAATTTGGAGTCTTCAAGATTTGTAGATAATGATTATGCGCAGCACAATTCAAAACATAAAAATTTCTCGCTCTCACGAATTTACATTTGAGAGAAGCAGAGAATCAGTTTCTGGCCCATATGATGATGCCAGCCATCATGAAAATTTGGCTGGATTAGCCTCTTAATTTCCATCTGTGGAAACAACCCCACATCTCGATAAAAAAGTAAATTGCCCCTTGGCTTAATTTCAAATAATCTAAGTTCGAAAATACAAAGGCCAGTGACAAAGATAGGGGTACAGGGAAATGAAGTAAAATTTTGAGCGAACCATTAATCGCTTTTCTCTGGGCCCCATCCCCTAAAATAATCGAATGAATAATGCTCGGCGATGAGGGATGAAGATAATATTGAAGACTGGAAAGACAAGGCTTCAGTAAAGGGATCACAACCTGTCCGCCAGTTGTGCATTGACGAAAAGGGCTATATTTCGCGACTTCCCGCAGGGGATCTTCCCCAAGGGATTCCTCCCCCTCATAAAGGATCGTCATATCTTTTGAGTAGATCAGGCCAATATCAGATTCCTTCCCAAATCTTTCCAATCTGACTCGACATTCCATATCTCCCAACTTTCCCCCAACCCGTTGTAGGTCATTCATCTTTATTTCGTAACCATCTTGTTTTATTCCCCATTGGTCTTTGACCTCTTTTTTCCCCTATTATTTATGTTATCAAGGCACAGACCATCCAACATTTTATTTTTCTCCCTATTATTTATGTTTTCAAGGCACATCCCATCCAACATTTTTTTTCTATTTCCATATATCTTTATTCCAATCGGGATATGCCGTCAGCATTCCCGTTATCTGTCCCCGGTCTGGATTTTATTTCGAAATCGTATTCTTGTAGGCACAGGGCCCATCGTGCCAATCTTCGGTTATCTGGCTACATTATATTTAGCCATTTCAATGGTTTGGGATCTGCCACAAATGTAAACTTTCGTCCATATACATAATAGTCGAGTTTTTTGACTGCGTATGTTATAGCAAGACATTCTTTTTCAATCGTGCTATAATTTAATTCTGCTTTTGACAATTTTCTGGATATAAATATGATTGGATGTTCCCCATCTTCAAAAATTTGGGATAAAACTGCCCCTAATCCGTAATCTGAAATGTCAGTTTGTAGCACCAATGGTAAGGAAGAATCAGGATTTCTCAGTATCCTTTCGCTACAAAGAGCATCTTTCAGTGTATCGAATGCATTTTGTTCAATTTCTAATCATTTAACGGGGTCTACGGCCCCTTTCCTTGTTAACTCCGTCAAAGGTGTAGCCATCGTTGCAAAATTTGGTATGAATATTTGATGATATCCTGCTAACCCCAAAAATCACCGAACTTTTTTCTTTGTATTCGGGACTGCTGCGCTTTTAATTTTTTCTGTTTTTTCCCTTAATGGGGTTATGATACCGTTTCCTATTTTGTGTCCCAGGTATTCTGTCACTGACTGTATCAATTTACATTTTTCTACATTCAGGGTTAATCCTGCTCTCCTCAGCCTGGTCAATACTTGTTCCATATGAGTTATATGTTCAATGAACGAGTTTGAAAACACTATAATGTCATCCAAGTAGGCTTTTGTATATGGTAATGATTTTAAGATACAATCTACTAGTCTTTGGAATGTTGCTGTTGCCTCTTTTAGTCCAAAAAGCATATACCTAAACTGGTGTAACCCCAAAGACGTAATAAAAGCTGTTTTTGCTGAATCTTCTGGGTGCATCTTTACTTGCCATTATCCCCTTCTCAAGTCTAAAATTGATATAAATTTTGTGGAGCCAACTGACTCTAGAATTTCATCCATTCTTGGTATTGGGTACGCGTCTGATTCAGAAATATAGTCTACGCAAAACTGAATGGAGCCATCCTTCTTCGGGACTAATACGACTGGCACTGCATATTCTGAATTTGATGGTTCTATAACCCCTATATCGAGCATTCGGTCTATTTCTTTTTTCATTTCTTTCCTTTTGGCTTCTGGAATTCTGTACGGGTATTGTTTTATTGGTTTCTTGTTTTTTATTAGTAATTTATGTACCACATCTTTTGTTTTTACGATTCGGTCTGTTAATACGTCTACAAATTCCGTGAATAAATGTTGTCCGCCAGGTCTATTGTATCCAAAGGGGCACTTTCCTCGTCATTTTCTGAGGTCCAAAGCATGAAGCAGCTCTTCTGCGGATCTTTGTGGCTTTCCCTCTCATTCTCCGTTTTAAATATAATTATTAGACTTACATGGTAAGCCTCTTCCAGTTTTCTTGCTCCATCTAGCTCTATCATACAGTTTATATTACTCATTTTCTTTTTCTTCTTGAATGTTTCTTCCCATCTTATTTTCAATTTATTATTTATATCCAGTAGCAATAGGAGGAATTCAACCTTTTCCGTGAATTCGCGTATTCGGGCGGATTTATTGTACCATATTATGTTTTTTCTGCGTATTCTCCCTGCGCTTGCTTGGCAATTTCATGGTATTTATGAAGTTTGTATCGCAGTGATAGCAAGTGGGTTATCACTGTTTCTTCATTTTGCTCCTCGTTATCCCATGATTCCTCTAAAATGTCTAACACCCCCTCGGGTTTGTCCCATATAGTAATTCAAATAACGAGAACCCTGTAGCTTGGTGTGGAGTTTCTCTATATGCAAAAAGGACATAAGGAAGCATTTTGTCCCATTGGTTTACATCATCTCTTACAAAACGTCTCAAAATACTAATTAGGGTTCCGTTAAATCTTTCTGTCACTCCATTTGTCTGAGGATGGAATGGAGTAGTTAATACTTGTTTAATACCGAGAATTTCGTATAATTTTCGGATGTATGTCGATATAAAATTGGTTCCATTATCTGTAAAAATTTCCTTCGGGATTCCGTGACGTGAGACATATTTCGCTAATTCTTCTCCGATTTTTGGTGATTTTACTATTCGCATTGGGATAGCTTCTGGGTATCTCTCAGCCAGATCATTAATAACTAGAATGAATCTGTTTCCCGCGCTAGGTTTTGGAAGTGGCCTACAATGTCCATTGAAATTCTCAAATGGTTTACCAAAAATTGGCATTTTTTTCATTGGAACCTTTTCATTTGGTTTTTTGTATGCGACTAATTGACAATCTTTGCATCTCTTACAAAAGTTGATAATATCCCTTATTAATCCTTTCCACCAAAAAAGCTGCAAGACTCTATCTCTTGTTCTTTGGGATCCCATGTGTCCCCTCGTTGGACTTGAGTGGGCCAACTTTATTACCCTTTTTCTTAGTTCATGTGGTACCAAAAGCTGTAATTTTCTAGGGTTTTCTCCAGTCTCCATTATTTTGTAAAGTAGATTTCCATTATTAGAAAACTGTTTAGATTATGGATTCTTTTGATTCGTTAGTGCTACTTTTATTTTTTTGCTATCTCTATCATTTGTTTGTAAATCTGCGAATTTTTCGGTGGTTACCCCGAGTATTTGTGTTAGTTCATCTTTGGTTTCCTCTGCTTCTCTTTCTACGGTCAATAATTTCTCTTTTTTATGGTTATATTCCTTTTTGTCTGGCCTTTTTTGGCATTTCAGTTTTCTTAGTTTCGCATTTTTTATGAACATCTCGTCGTTGAATTTAAATGGGTTTCGTATATTCTGATTATCATTTTCATTAGTCGGTGGCATAGCCTCCCATTTATTTTTTTCTTGACTTCGTGTCACCGCATTTACTCTTTTTATCATGGAGGTTGGTTTTAGTGCAAGAAAGTTTTCGAAATTTCCGAAATCTCCCCATAATAAAACGTCTACTGCAAGAGTAGGTATAACCCCTACTTTTAATTCCTTTTTAACCGTATATCCCTCTTTATTGGCTAATTCTATTATGACCTGAGCTGTCTTACATATATGTTCTTCTCCTTAGTAGCATAGCGAAGCCAACTTCATTTTTTTAATTTATGTCGGTTTTCTTTATCAAGTCTTCCCGTACATAGGTTTGGTCGCTGCAGGAAACAATAGCTATTTCAACCGATTTACCATTTAGTTAGCCACATGCTTTGCGTGATTCTGCAAATGCGCAAGTTTTCATATTCTCAGGGCTTTTAACCCATGCGGTTCTCTTAGACGTTTGAGACTATTTCTAATTCTCTCGGGATCGATCGTTTCTCGGATTGTCCTGTCTTCCGTTTGCCCCATCGTCCCTTGTTCTTTAATTATTGTCGTAATTTTTTTTCGCGCTACGGCAATCTAACGCATAATGTCCTCGTTTATTACAGTTATAACAGGTAACGTCATACTGTTCCTGTTTTTGGCCGTATTTTCTACCATCTTTATTTGGGCAATTTTAAAACAGGTCATTTATCTGAAAGGAAAAGAAACAAGGGTTGGAACCCCAAGATTTGATTTTGAGTTTCAATCATGTTAGTAGGAGGAAAGATTCAATTTTGAAAATGGGTAATAAAAAAAATCGAGAAATAAATCAAAATAAGTAATATTTTAAATTCCGTTGACCACTTAGAACAAATGTTTAAGGGCAATCCAAGTCAATACTAAGCAGGTTAAAATTGTGTTTAAAATTAATAAAACTTTCATAATCTTCATTAATTCATCTTAAAAACATAATATTTCAAAATGTTCTTCCCAACTTTCTGTAACATTTTTTTTTTTGGCTTTCAAAAATATTTTTAGTGCTTCCCTTTTTTTAAGAATCATTTTTGTAGTCTTGAGGAATTATTTTAAAAACAATAGATTTCAAAATATTTGGCCAATCTCTCTGTAACATTTTCTTTATCAGCGGTTGTAAGCCTCATTTCTTTTTTTAACTAGAATTTTAACATACAATACAGGACTATCTATTATGCTGTCTGACTGCATATCCCCGTTCTTTTGTAATGATATCCATGGTTTCCACTTTACACCTTCTTAATTTGGATTCAAACCCATCCCCTACTTCCCTACTTCTTGCAGAAACCCTTCCTCTTTTCTACTAAGCTTTAACCGTTTTCACTAATATTTCTAGCTATGTTTCTAACTTCCTCCCCCAAAAATCCTGGTGTGTCCCTTTTCCCTAAATTATTCCTCCCTCAACAACTCTCTCCAACTGGAGTATCCTTCAAAAATGCAAAAATTAAGCAGAAAAGGAGAAATTAATCCCAATAAAACAATAAAGAAAATTGTTTAATTGTGCATAAGCTATTATGAAGAAAGAGAGTTGGGCTGCTGTGTAAGTGTAGGAGAGAGGGATAAGGCCAAAGACCCTCTTTAATTAAACTTGGACGTATTTGTTTGAATATGGAGCTATATCAAGTTAAAATTTATTTTGTTCTGATTCTGAGTTTGACTCCTTGCTATTGAATTTAAAATTCAGAATAATAGATTTTTCAATTATAACTCTTTTGGTTTTGACTTACAGTTATATTCAAAGATAAGTCAAAATATACAAATAAGAGGGATTCTGCTCTTCTTTTATCAATGAACGGATGCAAATAGTATTTCGGTAAACTTTTATTCCCTCCCTTAATTCAGAATTTGAGGTCCAACCAACAAGACACTCTTTGGAAGTTTCAACTCGATCTCCCAACCATTGATGGGAAATGGAGGACGTATGTAACATCTTTCAAAAGGATACCCTCTTTTTATTGACCTAACAAACGATCCCTAAAGGTTCAAAGATAATAGGATGACTAAAACAAAGCAAATCTGCCTTTTCTGCTAACAAACAGTATCAAGCATTATCATATGGAGGTGTAGATCAACATTAAACCCTAACACGAGCAAAATTTACTCAAAAAGGAAATGGAATGCCCCCTCATCAACCCCCTCCCTCAACACTCCCTTTGTCTAATTTCCTCTTTTCAAACTCATAATCAGCACTTTTCTATTGAACGAGGGGGGAGTTAAAGGTCTGGAAATGGTTTGATTAGGAATTTCTGAGGGAGAGGGTAGATGGAAATTTTGCGGATATAATTTTCTGAAGCTCTTCTTATTTGTTTTAGTTGATCTATACTTTAGAATTTAAAGCATAGTTTTTAAGCCTCGTTAAATTTAGCAGAAGTGATGTGTCAATCTAAGAGAGAGGGAAGGTGGGACATTACTGTATCAATCTAAGAGAGAGGGCAGGTGGGACATTACTGTATCAATCTAAGAGAGAGGGCAGGTGGGACATTATTGTATCAAATAAAGAGAGAGGGCAGATGGGACATTACAATATCAATTAAAGGAAGAGAGCAGGTGGGATACTACTGTATCAATTAAAGGAAGAGGGCAGGTGGGATATTACTGTGTCAATCTGAGAGAGAGGGCAGGTGGGGCATTACTGTGTCAGTCTAAAAGAGAGAGGGCTGGTAGGACATTACTGTGTCAATCTAAGAGAGAAGGCAGGTTGGACATTACTGTGTCAATCTAAGAGAGAGGGCAGGTGGGAAATTACTGTATCAATCTAAGGTACAAGACAGGTACGTATTGTTATATGGTTGATGTTTTATTTAATGTTTTTTTTAAGGTTGTTTTATTATATGGATATATGGATTTTAATAGTTTTTCAGGCTGTTATGGATGTTTTATTGTTAGACATGATTCGTCATTGTAGCATGATTATAGACGTTGAACCTTTTACTCTGATATTGAGCTTGACAATAAAAAGCCCGATACTGAGTTAGTATCTCAGTCAATAAGTTGAATTTGATAAGTTTCAGTGTTTCAAATTGGAGAAATAAACGTTCAAATATTGTGAAAATAAGTAGTTTTACACTATTACACCTCAAAAGAGCTGACAGTGATAATGTGAAGACACGGGCTCTCAATGTAGCAGTTGAAATTGGAAAGGATTTCCGATTTCCGACTAACATTTGAGTGGGATGAGATGTTCGGCAGATGTGTTATATCATTGAGTAAATTTAAGTCAGATGAACAATTATGACTTTGCCACAAAAGTGAATATAATGTATCTATCACGACTACAGCAGGAGTTGAATGCTATTATGAAGCACATTGAGGAAACTGGATTGAGTCACGTAACGTGAAGAGTGAAAATATATTCTTTTATTACATTTCTGTCAATAAATTTTTTTTTTTATAATGTTTTTTTGATTAGACACTCTAGATGATCGTTTATTCCGCTTTCTCTCTCTAGTGGGGGTGACCAAAAGGTATTGAGATTGTACAAAAAATAGAAACTTCCAATTGCTATTTTAGTCTATAATTGGTAGTAAGAGTATCAAGAACGAAAATGATTGGATTTCAGAAACAGAAGATCTTACGGAATCTAGTAAAACTGGAAAAATGTTTAGTGTTAGATGATGACTTTCTAGAATTATCTCTTCAACGGAAAATATTTTCTCTAGAAATGCTTAACAGAATAATGGGAACTGATTCCCCATCTTTGGATCATTGTATGAAGCTTATGCGTTGTGAATCAAATGTATTTACTCAATTTATTGATTTATTAGTTGAAAAAAAAAAATTATATAGTGATTCTGCTTTTAACCACTACCTAAAAATTCATTCTTTAAAACAATAGAAAATAAGTTTTGTGACAAAACTCGATTAATTATCCTCCTCCTCCTCCTAGAAGACAATGTTGTTTTTGTGTACGTGTGCATGCGTGTGAGTGCGTGTGTGCCTTTGTGTGTGTGCGCGCGTTTGCGTTAGTTGCTCTGTAAGAGTGTTAGACATAGAGTGGGACTGTGGATGAGTATTTGATTAAATGTGTATGATAGTGTGTATTTGTGTGTGTATGTGTGTGTGTGTGTGTGTGTGTGTGTGTGTGTGTGTGTGTGTGTGTGTGTGTGTGTGTGTGTGTGTGTGTGTGTGTGTGTGTGTGTGTGTGTGTGTGTGTGTGTGTGTGTGTGTGTGTGTGTGTGTGTGTGTGTGTGTGTGTGTGTGTGTGTGTGTGTGTGTGTGTGTGTGTGTGTGTGTGTGTGTGTGTGTGTGTGTGTGTGTGTGTGTGTGTGTGTGTGTGTGTGTGTGTGTGTGTGTGTGTGTGTGTGTGTGTGTGTGTGTGTGTGTGTGTGTGTGTGTGTGTGTGTGTGTGTGTGTGTGTGTGTGTGTGTGTGTGTGTGTGTGTGTGTGTGTGTGTGTGTGTGTGTGTGTGTGTGTGTGTGTGTGTGTGTGTGTGTGTGTGTGTGTGTGTGTGTGTGTGTGTGTGTGTGTGTGTGTGTGTGTGTGTGTGTCTGTGTGTTGGAGGGGGGTGTAGGGTTTGGGGATAGTGGGGGGACTTTAGGCCAGAATAAAAAAAGTAAGATTTGCCTAATGTACTGACCTCGCAAACTCTTTAAATGCACTGTTTATGCACTTTTTTGTTATGATATTGCTCTTTACCGACCTCTGAAGATCCAGGCTTAAAAATATTTAGCGATTCGTCAACTATAAGGGTACTGTATAAACCATTCGATAAATTATATTAGAATTAATGTCTTCACCCGCGAAGAATACAAATGAATAACTTACTTCTTGCTTGTAGCTTTCATCAATATTCCTTTTGTTAGAATTCATGGTGTTATTTCAAATACCAAGTTTGAACTGAGAAAATAACTCTTCATCAGAGTTTTTATACCCGTGTTCAAGGCGAAACATAAAAAAACCACGCCTAACATATTGCTTAACAGACAGAATTTCGTAACCATCAAGTTCATTTAACCATACCAGGAAAAAAACCCATTGGTCTATAAAAACAGCCATGACTTTAACAGAAACATTAAATTTAATATAAAATCGCTGTATTGTGAACAGCACGAATTTTCATGATATGCTGATTATAATTACAACATAAAAAAAACAACCAAAGATATGACTTTATAGCCGTGGTATATTTTTTATATGATACATGTGTAAAGGTAATATGGATCTTTTTTTTACATGTCTTGTCTCTTAGATTGACACAGTAATGTCCTACCTGCCCTCTCTCTTAGATTGACACAATAAGGTCCTACCTGCCCTCTCTCCTAGATTGTTACAGTAATGTCCTACCTGCCCTCTCTCTTAGACTGACACAGTAAATTACCACCTGCCCTCTCTCTTTAATTGTTACAGTAATGTCCTACCTGCTCTTCTCTCTTAGATTGACACAGTAATAGCCCACCTGCCCTCTTCTTTTAATTGATACAGTAATATCCAACCTGCTCTCTCTCTTTAAGTTATACAGAAATGTCCCACCTGCCCTCTCTCTTAAATTAATAGAGTAATGTCCCACCTGCTCTCTCTCTTAGATTGACACATCACTACTTTTAGCTTGTTCATTTAAAGATTAGGTAAACAATCATAACAATAATTTAATACAATATGTCACATAGATGGCAATCGCCATAACGCATTAAATGTATGCCATTTATTTTGCATAGCAAACTCTATTAATTGTTCACATATTATATATTTTAGCAATAATTTCATCTTAGGAAATAATAATTCTGACATCTACAGAAGCAATGTAAAACATAACTTTAAGAAATAACGTTTACAGAGAGCATCAAAATATGTTTATATGTATTCTGTTTTAGTCAGGCGAATTTGTAATGGAAAGTAAGGGGGGGCTCCCAAAATAAATTTCAAAAATTATTATCAGAGGCAACGCTGTAGCGTTGCCTATAGTAAAGGCCATACGGCTAAAATGTTCTATTATTTTTTTTTTCCAAGAGGCACTTACTATGGAAGGGGTCGTCGTAGAAGCTTCAAAGGGGGCTCATTCAATTTGAAATCGAGAGTTGTAGTGCCCTTTTTAATAGTCAAAAATGATTTTAGGGCAACTAGCCCCCACCCCCACGCCCATCATTCCCCCAAACACATGCAATAACACTTTTGAGATAGCCATTTTGTTCAGCGGCGTTAATTTCCAGGTAGAAAATATGTTTTTGAGGGGAACACTCCCCGACAGCCCTCAGGGTAAGGGTTTTAAGTTATGCTCTAGGGGCATATAAGGTTTTTATAGAAAGTGTTGTCTTAGAAACTTCAAAACAGGCTCATTCAATTGGAAATTAAAGAGCTAGTGCCCTTTTTAATAGTCGAAAGTGATTGGACTGTAACTAGCCCCCTCCCCCCACACCCATTATTTCCACAAACACATCCAATCAAATTTTCAGATAGCCATTTTGTTCAGCGTAGTTGATTTCCAGATAGAAAATATATTTTTGAGGTGGACACTCTCCCACAACCCTCAGGGCAAAGGTTTTAAGTTATGCCCTGGGCGCATATAAGGTTTTTATAGAAGGCGTTGTCGTAGAAACTTCAAAACAGGCTCATTCGATTGGAAATTAAAGGGCTATTGCCCTTTTTAATAGTCCCAAATGATTGGAGGGCAACTAGCCCCCCCACGCCCATCATTCCCCCAAACACATCCAATCAAAATTTTGAGATGGCCATTTTGTTCAGCGTAATTGATTCCACGATAGAAAATATATTTTTGAGGAGGATACTCCCCCGTAACCCTGAGGGCAAGGTTTATAAGGTATGCCCTGGGTACATATAAGGTTTTTGTAGAAGGCATTGTCGTAGAAACTTTAAAACAAGCTCATTCGACTGGATATTAAAGGGCTAGTGCCCTTTTTATTAGTCGAAAGTAATTGGAGTTTAACTAGCCCCCTCCCCCCCACGCCTATCATTTCCCCAAACACATTCAATCAAAATTTTCAGATAACCATTTTGTTCAGCGTAGCTGATTTCCAGATAGAAAATATATTTTTGAGAAGGACAGTCCCCCAGAACCCTCAAGACAAGGGTTTTAAGTTATGACCGTGGGACATATAAGGCTATTACAGAAGGAGTTGTCGTAGAAAGTTCACAACAGGCTCATTTTATCGGAAATTAAAGGGCTAGTGCCCTTCTTAATAGTAGAAAGTGATTGGAGGTCACCTAGCCCCCCCCCCACGCCCATCATTCCCCAAAACACATCCAATCAAAATTTTGAGATAGCCATTCTGTTCAGCGTAGTTGATTTACAGATAGAAAATATGTTTTGAGAAGGACACTCCCTCAAAACCCTCAGGGAAAGGGTTTTAAGATATGCCTGGGGGGCATACAAGGTTTTTATAGAAGGTGTTGTCGTAGAAACTTCAAAAAAGGTTCATTCGATTGGAAATTCAAAGGGATAGTGCCATTTTTAATATTCAAAAGTGATACGCCCATCATTCCCATGAACACATCCAATCAAAATTTTGAGATACCCATTTTTGTTCATCTTAGTTGATTTAAAGATAGAAAATATTTTCTTGAAGAGGACACTCCCCCACAACCCTCAGGGAAAAGTTTTTAAGTTATGCCCGGGGGGCATTTAAGGTGTTTATAAAAGGCGTTGTCGTAGAAACTTCAAAACAGGCTCATTCGATTATAAATTAAAGGGCTAGTGCCCTTTTTAATAGTCGAAAGTTATTGGATGGCAGCTAACCCCCCCCCCCTATGCCTCTCATTCCCCCAAACACCTCCAATCGAACTTTTGAGATAGCAATTTTGTTCAGTGTAGCTGATTTTCAGATAGAAAATTTTTTTTGAGGAGGACACACCCCCACAACCCTCGGCAAGAGTTTTAAGTTATGCCCTGGGGGCATATAAGGTTTTTTATAGAAGGCGTTGTCGTAGAAACTTCAAAACAGGCACATTCAATTAGAAATTCAAAGGGCTAGTGCCCTTTTTAATAGTCGAAAGTGATTTGAAGGCAACTAGCCCCCCCCCCTCATGCCCATCATTGCCCCAAACACATCCAATCAAAGATTTGAGATAGCCATTTTGTTCAGCGTAGTTGATTTCCAGATAGAAAATATGTTTTTGAGAAGAAAAATCCCCCACAACTCTTTGGACAAGTATTTTAAGTTATTCCTTGGGGTCATGTAAGGTTTTTATAGGAGGTAGTGTTGTAAAAACTTAAGACATCACTTAATCGATTCGAAGGTCCAAGTGATATTGTCCTTAGCGATAGTAGAAAGTGATTTGAGGGCAACCAAACCCCCGCACACGCCACGTTCTCTCCAAACACATTGAATTTAGATTTACAGACTGTAAGCGTATTTAACGTGATTTGTAGAAAAAAGGTCTCTGAGGATTACAATTCCCCCAAAGCCTCAGGGCAAGAGTTGTAACTTAAGGATTCTTAAAATCCTTCAAATTGTTTCTTATGGAAGGATACTCGTATAAACTTTAGACAGGACTCATTTAATTTGAAATTGAAAGTTCTTGTTCACTTTTTAAGAGTCAAAAGAGATTGAAGGGCAACTAGCTCCTCTCCCTCCTCCACGCCCTAATAAAAATCCTCTCCCTCCTCCACGCTTCGGATAAAAATTTTGAGATAGACATTTTGTTAAAATAGTTCAAAGTTCTGATAACAAAAACTCCGGTGTCGACACAGCCCACCAGGGCCCAGGGGTAGGCGTTGTAAGTTATGCCCTTGGGCATATCTTATTAAGGGGGGCTTATAACTTATGGGAAGGGGTTTTGTATGGGAAGAACACATAAGAAATCTATTATAATTATCCAATTATAAGTTTAAAATACACACTTTGTGATAGATGCAAAATTGCTTTGGCACACAAATTCCTATTAAGGTCAATTCCAAACAGCCGTGATCCTTTTGTGTCAGCAAGTGAAATGGTCTAAACCCCCTTATTTGAGCTATTTTTTGAATCCATTCATTGTTGTCAATCCCTGTCCACAAGTTATGCAAGCTGAATATTGTTCATATATAAGGTTTTTATCAAAGAGGTAATCGTATAGACTTTGATAAAAGCCTCATTCGATTTAAATTGAAAGTTCTAGATCCGTTTTTTAAAGTCAAGAATAATCGGACAGTAAGCATCCCCCCCCCATGTAAAAAAAAACTTGAACCTTTTTGCAATCAAATAAGAACAAAAATTAATTTAAAAAAATTTCCGAAAAATACGTTTTTCAAAGAAAAGTAAAGGCCATTTTAAACTTAACCTCAGGAGATACAAATACCTTTTAAGATTAAAACTCAAAACGACCAGAAATTACTGTTAAAGAATAAATGAAACCCAAAACGAATAGAAATTAAAAAAAAAATCATAGCAAAAAACATACATTAAGTAACAATATAAATGAATCAATAGATCTTGAAGCGAGTAATACTTATATTGAATATAAAAATCTAGCTTAAAACGAAAACAAATATGCTATTAAACAAAAATTAAATAAACAATCAATGCGAACAAACATACAATATATATTAATGTAAATGAATAAATAAATCTTAAAACGAGTGAAACTTAAATTGAATTTTCAACACCTGGCGTCCGGACTATCATATAATCTACCAAGCATACAACTACTCCAAATCAGTATCAATAAATAAATGAACCCCAAAACGAACAAAATTGAAATAAATATTAGAGTAACGAACATAAATTAATGTGAGTAGGGTTCAAAACCCCTATGCTTTCTGAAAGCCAGAATATAATTTGTACTTTACTGAAAAAAATTCAAATGAGTATACTGAAAAAAAAATGTGTATTGTCAATTTAATATACATATGCTGATATTTATTCCCTAAAATTTTAATTAATTTTTGATTTCTTAAAGTTACAAAAGTGAAAATATTTCAAAGAACTGTTTTCAGTAAAGCGCCAATGACGCAGTAGGTTTTAGGCTTCTGCAGTGAGACGGTACCCAAACTCTTGTTTGTAGTTATTTTTATTAGATTCAAACTTGATTTGCATATTAAATTTAAGTTTCACTCGTTTTAAGATTTATTTATTCATTTACATTAATATCTATTTTATGTTTGTTCGCATTGATTGTTTATTTTATTTCTGTTCGTTTTAAGTTTCATTTATACTTTAATAGCAAAATATTTGTTGTCGTTTTAAGCTTGATTTTCCTTTTAAATCGAAGCATTGCTCGATTTAAGATCTATTTATTCATTTATATTGTTACTTATTGTATGTTTTTTTGCTATGATTGTTTATTTAATTTCTGTTCGTTTTGGGTTTCATTTATTCTTTAATAGTAATTTCTGGTTGTTTTGAGTTTGAATTTTAAAAGGTATTTGTATATCCTACGGTTAAGTTTAAAATGGCCTTTGCTTTCTTTCTTTAAAAAACTTATTTTTCGAACAGTTTTTTTTAATTAATAAAATTAAAACCACGAAATGATAATTAGAACATGTATCTAACAAATAAAGGATAGTGTTAGAAACATCCAGTAAATGTAAATCCAGTAAATGACGGATTTAATGAAGCTAGAAGCCTCTGGATATTACCTCTAAGAATTTGAAAGTTGATTTTTTTATGTTTTTTTTTTAATATTATGTATAATTTTAAGATTTTTTAAGATGTTAGCTGGTAGGGCTTGTAAAACTATTACTCAAAAGAGAAACAAACACACACAAAAAGTTTGTCAGTGATCTCCGATTTCTTTAAGATGCCCTTAATTTGCCAAATGTGCTAATAAACAAACATAGCTTACACTGATTCTTTGTTGTTTGCAAACTGTACTACGTCAGGTTTCCCTTCCTTAGAAAGACACTCCCCATAAAATCAATTCCCTAACTTATAAATTACACCACAGGATATTCAGCGCATAGACAATTCGCCTCTCGAAAATCCCCCCTCCCCACCTGGAAATTTTTCTACGCTTAAATTTGAGTAGCCAGAGAGAAAGTATGACAAATAAAAGTAATGAAGTAAAGAAGGAATTTTGGAATAGTCTACCAATATTGTTAAATATCCTCTATATGGTGTAGAATATCCTCTAGCATTCATTTTAGGTTTTTATTTTACTTTAAATCTTTTTTAGGGTTTTTGGGACTTTTGTATCATAGTAACAAATAAAACAAAACACATTTCTCAAGATTTTTATTTACTATTATAAGGGCTAGAGCAGGGCCGGATAATAGAAAAAGAACCAAGAGGAAGGCTGATTGTACTTGTATAGCTTTCCAGCTTTAAACAGGACACGATAAATTTCAATTTTCAATTCAATGAGTCCCCTCCCACGTTTATAAGATAACCCCTTCCATTAGAAGTGCGTAGGGGAAAATATTTTTGGCACTTTTGTGGCCCGTTTTTGGGCTTCATTTTGAGGGGAAGCATTTTTTTCTATTTTTCTTGTGCATTGGGCTCTTCTCACTCCAAGATTTACCATGGGTTTCAGTTCAATTAAAATTTAGTCTTTTTTAGCCCTTTTGATAGAGGAGGGAAACGACCAATCCTTTGAATATTTTTTTGTATGTTAGTCTCCTTGGGCAAGGACTTATGGCTACAATTTTCAAATTGACTAGTAGAAAAAAAATTGTTTTGCTTGTCTTTAGGCCCCTAACCATATTTCTTACCAATTGCAAAATTTTAATTTGGTGGTTGAGGTAGGGCTAGTTAATATGAGGGAGTTTGAGGAGGAACGAAGGGACAGTATGCTGCGCATGGGATAAATTCTGCTCACTTTTGGGTTTGATGTTGCTCTTACTTTCATGTGATAATGCTTGTTACTTTTTGGTATATAGTAGAAAAGTTAGACATGCTTAGCCTTGGTCATCTAATCAACTAAAAATCTCTAGGGATCGTTCGGCAAGCTGATGTAAGATATTTTACAAATTTGAAAATTGGGACACAATGGGATAGTTTTTGGTGCTCAAAAGGTAAATGTGACAAGGTTTCTGGGTGGGAGCAATTATTTAGTTAAGGAAATTGCATAGAAGTAAGTCTACATTCGTTATAATCTACGGAAGCAATAAATCTTTCTGTAATTCTGGTTTGAGTTTGATTTTCTATTAAGATTAAGTTCATCAATAATTAAATGTATTATTGGTTAAATAAATTGATCCCTTTGCCAGGAAACCTTTTCGTTTAAAATTTACTGTGTTCTGTTTCATTTTGCATGCAATTTAATTGCTCTGTTTATTTGATATTTTATTACAAAAATTATTTAAAAATAAACTTATTACTACAAAACAAAATCCTGAAATATATTCCCTGTCTATATATATATCCCCAACAACCACTGATATTTTGGCGTTGAAAAAAATAATAGTACATTGTGCCAACATCGTTCTTTACTTAGGCAGCGCGATTGCGCTGCCTATGATTATATTTGAGTTTTCAATGACAAAGAGCTAATCTTCTAGAGGAAACACATGGTGGGGATCTTTGAAGTCAAACTTGTTATTATTCTTTGAAAGCTGGTTAAAGTCATATCAGCCTAGAGAAATGGACCAGCGACCTCTCATTTAGTCTGCCGCGGTTTAACAATAGAACGAATAACGTTTTCAAAATACGCCGAAGTTTCTTCAGTTATCTTCATTGATAATTTATAGATTCAAGATACATAATAACTAATATCAAAGAAAAAAATGGTCTCATCGTTTTCCTAAAGGCTCAAATCTGATAGTATTAAAAAACGAAGCAACTCTGCATTTTATACTTACAAACAGTAGTAAGCATTATCATATGGAAAAAAAAGATCAACATTAAACCCTAAAACGAGCAAACTTTATTGCAAAAAGAAAGGGAATGCCCTCAGCCCTCTCCTTAAACATCCGCCTTATCTAATTTCATCTTCTCAAACTCACACTCATCATTTTTGTATGGAAAAAGGTGAATTGGAGGCCAGGAAATGGTCTGATGAGGACTGTCTAAGGGTGAGGAGAGGGGGAATTTTTCGGATATAATATTCTGAAGCTCCTCTGATTTGTTTTAGTTTATCCACACTTTAGAATCTGAAGTATAATTCTAAAGCCTCGTTACATTTAATTTGTTCATCTAAAGATCAGATAAGCAATCATAACGATAATTCAGCACAAGCTATCACATAGATAGCAATCACAACAACGCATTACGTGTAAGTTATTTAGGTAATTGGGCATTATGTGGACAGTTACAAGGAAACCCGTCACGAAAAGCCCGTTTTTGACGGATTAATTCGAGACACCGTTATAAAGTAATGGAATGTATAGTGTGGTTTTCCTTGCGTATTTTGGTTTTTTTTGGGGTTTAAGGAGGGGAAAAGTACCTAGGTTTAGGTTAGGTTACGTATTTACTATATGCAATAATTTACCCCCACCCCTAATGTGCAAATATATAGTACAATATTGTTTATAAACTATTATAAATTCATCCTATTTTATTTTATTTCATTAGCATTACCAAAACTTGACTTTTTAGAAATGCCCATATAATGCCCAAGTACCGTTATTTATTTTGCATAACAATCCCTATTAAAGATTCAAATATTATCTATTTTGATAAGTAAATTTTAATGAAACTAGTTTTTTCAACCGAAAGTAAAGAACGGTATACTTATTATCTTATGTATATATGATTTGAAAATAAATGAACCTGGAGCTGAAATTGTTCAATTAGAATAAGAAGCCTTTTCAAGAGTACTAAAAACTTTGCTTATTTTAACTCATTACTTCCAGTTGAAATGAGTTTTTTTTCATTATCAATAATGTTTAAAAGATAAAAAATTTACGTTGGTACTGTTATTATGTAGATATTACAGTCGTCTATTGCAAACAATAAGGTAGCAAAGCTTAAGAATCTTCTATTTTAAGCTTTGAAAGCTCGTTATGTGGTTAACGTGAAGCTTTATCACAAAAATATAGGAAGAATGATGTTTGATACTATTTATAGTATTCCTAGGGAATCCAAGCCCTTCATTTTTTTTTCTGAGGGGAATGCTAGAAAGTTTATAGCAATCTTAAAATATAACTAAACTGAGAGGCAAGAAGACAAAACAAGGGCCAAGGTAACAAGATAGGGGACAAAATTATTTTCTAAAGTTATCTATTTAATGAGAAATTCCAACAAAGGGAGGAGCCTGGCCAGAGAGATATGGCCAAATTAAATCGAAGCCTTATAAACTAACCTAAGTTTTGCTCATTTGAGTAAGAGAAAATAACCCCTTGCACTATAGCAGAGCCACCAAAAAGCAGCTAACTAAGGAAGGGTTCTAAGCATTATCACCGGGAAAATTCCCCCACCACAGGAAATACCTCCCCCACACCTCGAAAAATACCCCTCCCCCCGTAAAATACCCCTAGAAAATCGCCCCCTCCTTAGTGGAAAAATAAGGTTTCCAAATTTGACAATTTTATTTGAGTTTTTTTTAGTTTCGTTGAAAACTGCTAAGGAACGGGAAAAAGCATCTTAAAAACTTAAAAAAAACGCAAATCCATTTTGTTGAAAAGACTTCCATATGAACTTCTGCAATTTTTGGCGGTAACGGGCACCAAATTAAAAAAATGAAGAAGAAAAAAAAATATTGGCGAGCAATCATCAAAATTAAGCTAAAACATATGGCACCAAAAAGTTTCAGAAGGTTCAGCAATCCTTTGAAAGGACACTTTGGTTTGGGAACCAACAAATTCTTATTTTTTAAGTTCTAAAGGACGAAAGTGTTGTCAAATTCTACGAGTTTGTTTTTCTTATCTTCCAAGCGTAAAACTACCACAAATCACCATTAATAAATAAATGAAATCCGAAACTAACAGAAATTACAATAGATAGCCTAGTCAAACTCAAAACGAGCAAAAATTAAAAGGAGTGGCTGACAACACTCATGTCTTCCCAAGACCAGGACATAATTTGCACTTTCAAAAAAAAGCGTGTATTGTCAGTTTGATATACATATTCTGACATTTATTCCTTATGCTCCTAGTACTTCTTCATTTGTTAAAGTCAAAAAAGTGAACACATTTAAAATATATTTGGTTTTCAGTAAAGTGCAAATTATTTTCTGGTATTGAGGAGGCGTGGGTGTTGTCAGCCCTACTCATGTTAATTCTTACTTATTTTCAGTTTGAACTGGTTATTTGTTGTAATTTCTGTTCGTTTTTGGTTTAATTCATTTATTGATATTGATTTGTGGTAGTTTTACGCTCGGAAAATTATTTGAACTTATTTCTACTCATTTTTGGTTTAACGAGGCTCTTTAATATTAATTGACAAACTTGTTTTGTAGAAACACTTTTTTTTAAATAATTTCTGTTCAGTTTTAGTGTTATAATCTTTTTCATTGAAAAAATATTTTATACAATATTTTTCTATTAGACTCCATAGTTTTTACTTTGAAGATTGTTTGACTTAATTTCTGCTCATTTTTGGTTTAATGAGGCTCTTTACTTTTCTTTAAAAAACTTATTGCGTATGTTTCCCATTAACAAAAACTAACTGTAAGTAATTAAATAAAAAGAAAAACAAGTTTTTCAGTTGAAAGTAAGAAGCATCCTCAAACCTTAAAACGAACAGAAACTATTACGTACATAAAAGGGGTTGCCTCCTCCTCAAAACCTCGCTCTTTACGCTTAAGTTATGTCTTGTAGAATTTTTGAACAAAGGTTATTATTCTAATTAAACGGCCATTTTGTTTCAGGAATGTTCTTAAAGAATTAGGACAAAAAGTCAAAATTTTAACGTAAAGAGCAAGGTCTTGTTGAAGGGGAAACTCCTTTCCCATACCTAATAATTTCTGTTCGTTTTAAGTTTTGATGTTACTCCTTACTTTCAGTTGAAAAACTAGTTTTTTTAATGTAATTTCTGATCGTCTTTAAATAATTCCGGGAAATCCGGCTCGCTCTTCATGAAAGATTCCGGTATGTGTGTATTATACACCACTCACTCAAGTTTACAATGTGTAAAACTCGAGAAAAAACCGGTTTTTTGTTCGTTTCTTCGTTACTTTAGAAAAAAATTTAGGCTATACATTTGTATATTCGGGGGGGGGGGGTAGAGTATAACGGTTCTGCATGCAAAATATGCTATATGTAATTATTATGCATATTGGTAAGTAAGAATTGTGTTCCGACTTCTGACTGTCCAAATACTTTAACCTCCCACCCCCCTTATGTTCAAATATACAGCCGAAATTGCATATTTTCTAACTCTTCTGTCGCTTGTCTGTGTCTTGTTTCGCACTAAGCTGAAAGATACTAACGAAGAAACTGGTTTGTTCTCGAGTTTTACACAGTGTAAACTTGAGTGAGTGGCATATAATACATAAGCACCAAAATTCCTTCTCCCTAAGGAAAAAAACTCTAATAAAATTTTCGAATGTTGAAAGTTTTTTCACGGGGGGGAGTCTTTTCTGCGGGGGAGTATTTACCGCAGAGGGGTATTTTCCTTGGGGGGGCGGAATTATTTTCTGGGGGATATTCGCCAGGGGGGGTAAACACCAGCTGCTCTTCTGAATAGACCTGCAACCTATTTTTACGGTTTAGCTAACGTGTCACTCTAAAACTAGGTTGATCTTTTAATGAGAGTTAGATTAAGAGTTACCTTTTCTGTGGTTCTTTTCCTTCTTCCTCTTCTCCTTTCTTGTCCGTCGCTTCTCTCTTATCTTTTTTACGGTTGGACTTACGTTATTTCTGTTCACGGCCAACTTTCTATTCCAGGCTGAATATGATTATTTACGGAAAGATTCTTATCATTAGAGGGTAATATTGCCGTAAAGTCCTGTCCGGTTTAGTTTTTAATTTCAGTGATCATTCAATTTTATTGTCAAATTTTTAACAGGTTTCACTGACACTTTGCAAGGAATTACCTTATTCCACCATGGCATCGCGATAAGAGGACATTGCATAAATCATTGAAATCTGAATAAAATTTGAACAGCATGGAAATTGGAACAAATCACTTTTGGTAAAATTGAAGAAAGTAAAAGTCTGTGACATATTACGTAAGTCAATTGCCTTTCATGATTTTGAATCTATGCTTTTTTCGTGTTTTTTTCCCTCCCTCTTCTATAGTTCTAGACTGGGAGCTGTTGAGAAGGAAACATGTTAGCAAAACAATTCTTACATCTATAAAATACAGAATAATTGTAGGTAACAATTTTACGCGCAGCCAAGTTTCTTCTCTACTTTATTAAGTATTTTAAAAAAAAAATTTCAACAAATATTGTGAGAATTTTGTGTTCTATCTGTGAAAATCAAGTTATGTCTTTCAGAGTGATATATCCAATTGAACGTGATCTACCCAAAGTGAACGAAAGGGAGTTTGAAATCCCTTTCTGAGTCAAGGAGTCTCGGTGGGAGTATGTTTGGAAGAAGAATATAAACCTCAAACTCTATAGATGTTCTAATCTACCCAAAATGAACCCAAGTTTAAGGTAATAAATATAGAAAGTAGAATTTGTTTTTTTTTCGTTCAATTCAATTCAAATTATTTATAACCTGTCAAAACAAAAAGGGGTGCAGATCTCCTAAATGAAAGAGTACAACATAAGGAGAAAAAAAGAGAGAAGAGAAGAAAATTTGTACACTGAACATAAATTAGCAGTTTTTACAATCATAAAAACATAATAATAAGATCCATAACGTAGTACAATCATGATAGAAAACGCATAAGACATTAAGTATAAGGCATAAGAATCAAAACCCAATCATAGGATCATAAAAATAGAGAAGACCAATCGTGATTAAGTTTACTGGATGAAGATTTAAAATCTTTTACTCTTTTATCAATAATTGTAGATGGAAAGATGAGTCTAAATTTTTGAGACAAAAAAGAGCTACTAGCCCAAGGGTATATATGCAAAAGGAATTTAGCAAATCTAAGACAAATCTGGGGAACAAGTTTTTTTTTTGAAGCAGGAAAAAGTTGCCAAATAGGAGACTGAACAAGAAGATGAGGCACAGTTAGACTATTGTAAAGTTTAGAACGATGCAAATGACTAAGGTCTGTAACATTAGAGACAAGTGACGCATTAGCTATCCTTGTCTTTTTCAAGATTTTGAATGGCAAGCTGAATAGTTTCTTTAATTGAATTTCCACGGGGCATTCCCAGTTAGATAAGGCTTTTAGAGTGGGGAATACAAGTTTCAATAATTTGGAGGGATTTATCAGAGCATACTTTGAGGTTGAAACCGACAGCTACAGTTTAATCCACATTAAAACTTGAACCAATTTGCTGATATTCTAGTTTTAACTTCGAGAAAGTACTCTCTCAGCCAGAGAAAATGCGAATCAGATTCAGGATATTATTAGTATGCGTAAGTAAAGACACGTCTAAACCCACGGAAATACTGGTGTACTCAATAGAACGTTGGGCTGGAATGACTGAATTATTAAAAAAGCGTGGGGGAAGTAGCGTCCGCGCTAGATAAAATACGTTAAAGTATATTTGTATTGCGTTTGATTATTTCAAATTTTTTTGTGAAGTTTGTTCCAAAATTGTTCAGCAGAAGCAGATATGATTTCTTAGGCATACATTTGGGATCAACAAAAGTACACTTACTTAACTGAATATAGTTTTTTTTATGGGGGTGGGGGGGAGGGGGAAGTGTAGGCTACTGAATGTGATTAAGATTCAATTTCGTTCGTCTTATTGGTTCAAGGTTTTTTTGTGAGAGGGGAGGGATTTAAGCCTTCCTGGTTGATTTGACTCAAGACTCCTGCCACAAAATGTGTAACGTTGAAATATTCCAAAGAACACTCTAGGTAGATTACCTTTCTATAGCTATTACTTTTCTATAACTATATTTCTGTATAAAAAAGGAGTTTCAACAGTAAAAATATTCGTTGGTTTATTATCTGTTTCTTACATTGGATTTTGGAAAGACAAAAAGCTGATCTTCTAGAGGGAATACTATACAATTTCACCAAAATAACAATAAGAGTTACTATTCGATTTATAAACTTGCTATTAACGTTGAAAGCCGGTTCTAGTCATATCAGCCTAAAAAAAAAATGGAGCAGCAGCCTCTCATTCAGTCTGTCATGGTTTTACCTGATAACAAATGCCATTTTAAAAATAGGCCAAAATTAGTTCAGTTTAACTTCATTGATAAACCGTAGATTCAAGCTACAGAAAAACTCATATTAAAGGAAGAAAAGAGAAAATAATCATAAAATTAATTGACACTGTAATAAACAACCAATAATTTATTCTATGACCGAAAAATTAAACAAGGGTTAATATATAACAACTAAAGCTTGGGAGGAAACACTGATGAAGTGAAAAGTGAGACCAAAATTGGCCGTGCTATCATTTCAGCCTGAAATAGATATAAATTTTCATTGAAAAAGTATTTTTGAATAGTTCTACTTAAAATAAGCTTCATTAAATTCCGTCCTGCTGTCAATGCTACAAAAGTGTGTGGTGAAGTATGGTGTAAAATATTTTCTCACCGAATATTAAAAAATTTTCTTAGTAGAACTAAAAGATGTTTATTGCCCTTTTCACATGAGAACCAGTGATTTTAGTTTTGCTTGGTGGTCGCTATTACCCTACATTTTACCTAAACTAGTTTGCTCTTCTCGAGACTTTTAAATTTTTTTCCTGACTTTTGTCAAGTTTCAAGGTCAAAAGTAAAAATTTCAAATCAGTGTAAGACGGTTAATGAATGTAGGAAATTCTGTTAATTAAATTCCACATTATTTATGTTAATTATCATTCCATTTGGGAAGTTAGTACTAATCAAATGGATATTGCAAAAGGTTAAAGTTTAATTCTAAGACCCTCTCTTTTACATGAAGGTTCGCTGGTTGAAGCTAAACTCTTTTTAAACCCTACGATCTGTCATTAAAAAATTTGTATCAATTTTCATTTTTTTTCCAGTGCCATTATTTGTCATTCTTGTGTCAATTGCTTCCTCGTGTAGTGTTCGGATTCAACTCCACTTATTAGAGTATGTGAAAGCATGTCCATACTAATCCAATAGACGAAACTTTAATTGAAGTACACTTTTTTTTAGGGACTCCATACGTAGATTTATTTTTCCACCTCAGAGACACAAAAGAAAACGGATAGTAAAATTCAAGTTTATGCAGTTTTTTTGGTTTTCGAAGTATTTGATGGCAGCAGAAAAATGTACTTAAGCTTATTTTAAGTAGGCTTTTGAATGAAAGTTTCTATCTAATAAAAGTAAAGTAGGCAAGGTTGAAATGCAAGAATGCTTTTCAGCCATATAATATTAAATAGCCATATTATATTTTTTTCATAAATTTTTAAAGTAACTGCTCTTGCTGGTTTATTGGTAAAATTGCTTAGCGTCCCTCTAGAAGATCACCTCTTTATCCTTGCAAAATCTATTGTCTATGAGCCCACGCGTCCACGAGTCAAAGTGTCCATTGAGTTTTCTACTTAGCTGCAAAAGATTGTAAAAGAAACAGATAGTAAATCAATAATGTCTTAAAATATTTTTACTGTTGACGATATTTTTTTATGCAAGAATATTGAGTATGTTTTTAGAAAAGAACTATAGAGAGGTCGTCTACCTTGAGTGATTTTGTGACCCATATTGTGGTCGACAACTTAGAGCTAATCCTCTTAGAAAAAAATTCTAACACCTGCTTTCTGTATTTACTACCTTAAACTTGCGTTCACTTCAGGCAAATAAGAGCATTTATAGAGTCTTTGACGTCTCTATATTCCTCTTGGGTATTTTTATAGAACACATTGCTTTTCCATGACATACAAATAACAATCCAATAGGTACAAATCCTCTTATTTGACAGTGAAACAACTATAAAATTTTTGGATATTGGTGCATATACATTGGCCGTCATCAGAAGATGAACTATAGATACTGTTTTTCAGACTGTCGAATATAAATATTTTTCCCTAATGAACTGTTATTTTTACGAATGGGGGATTTAACGAGGCGGAGAGAAAGAGGGATGGAGGGAATTAAAACAAAGGAATAAAACAGGATATAATATTTGAAGAGAAAATTTGAGATAATTTGGATATTCTTTTTGAGAAATATTCAGTTAGCATTTAGTCTCGTTTGCAATATATCTTACTTATCAGAAATGAAATCAAACGCTATCTATTTACGAACGTGAATGATCATCCAAATCAGTAGATTTGATTTTACTTCGATCAATAAATTCGACTTTGTTATGCAATTATTTCACAAATGATATTATGTTATAATTATACGTAATATATTACAATTATACATTTTAAAATTATATGAGCAGCAACACTAATTAAAAGCTATAAATTTCAACTACGAAAACAAACCGTTCAATTTACCAAACGACTTCTCAAAATTTTTAAAAAATTGAACTTTACTCGAAGATAGTTGACGATGATTAGCAGCGATGAGCTTCTTTTGCAATTTATGCAAAAAGAAACATAATATGTAACTTAGTATATTAGGGTAAACTATAAAATCTTTATGAACTAAAAGTCAATAGGTTTTTGTTTCAGGTTAGTATAGTATAGACTAAGGGCTTTCTAGTTAACTTCATAGGGTGGGAGAATACGATAGGTAAGGTGAAAAGAAGGGGTGATATAGCAACATCCTTAGTGAAGAGTCATTTACAATCGTCATTGCTACAACCTAGTTAAGAACCACAACCCGTAAAAAAAATTTAAAAGAAAATGTCTAGTCTGAGAAAAGAATTACCGTTTTTAGCTAATTAAGGAATGGTAACTATAATTTTGATTAGTCTTAGGTTGTAAAAGGTTGTAGAAAAAACAAATCTATTGAAATTTCGAAAAATATCCTAAAAACCCTCAAAATATATGCAACTAAGAAAGGAAAGGAAATAATAAATGAAAAATAAAATCAAAAAGGGTAGAAAAAATATAAATTGGGCTTAATGAAATATCTCCGGTGTCTCTATTCATAGCCAAATTTCTGTATATACATTTTTTTTATCTCAATTGCCTCTTTAAAAGATTGTGGTAGGGCATTAACAGTATATATTAAAGTTTCCTCAAAAAAGAGGTAATCGAGATAAAAAAAATATATAAACAGAAATTTGGCTATAAAGAGAGACACCGGAGATATTAGGTGTTGTGATATAAGGTTTTGTGTTCAGGCAATATTCTTCATTAATATGATATATGTATAGAGGACAATCCAAGTAAAGATACCAAAGTAATAGTCTTTTAAGCTTCATTGAGGTAAAACACGATAATTTTGACATATGACATTAAAATATCCCGAGCTTCCATCATTACTAGGATTGTAGAAAAGTCTAGGTCCAAAATCATTTGGGAACCACTGGCCTAGCAGGTTTAATTTAGTCACCCTTTCACTTCTGTCAGGTTTCGCTTCAACTATTTATCATATTGCTTAAAAGTTCAAGTATCTGTTGTAAGTTTCAAACCATTATCCAATGCCCCTTTTACGTTTAGTTTTACACTGGTCTAACAGTAGAGCAAGATAAGAGCAAACACTGAGATTTATTTTTTAGTTGGGAAGGGGAGCATATGGCTGTGTGAAATCTTTCAAAATCATTCAGGCTGCTATTTTTCTATCTCTTCTAAAATACAAAAGGGGCAACATATGGGAAAATCTTTTTACTCAAAATTTGTTGGTGCCTTTCAATAGCTAAAATTTTCGTTTAGGAGAACCAACCAAATAGAATTTAGGTCATGGTTCTATTTATTGGCTTAAAATGCCGCAAGAAATGTTTGAAATTGATCTGATTTTTTCAAAGACAGTGAAATTTGAAATAAGAACCTATAGGAGAGCTTTATTCTCTCTAATGTTGATATTTAGCCAAACTTTTATGAAATAGCGCAGAATATGTTGTGTGGGTCTTTCCTTCAAATTATCAAATAAAAATATTATTGCCCCGGCCAGAAAAAAAAATCCCCGTGCAACTGCCTGCATATAAACTATATTCGCCAATTTTGTTTTTCATATACAAGACTGCTTTAGCTTTGATTCGAGTTTTGCGCAGATCATAAATACTTCACTTCAGGGGCTATTTACTTACTAAAGAGTAAGCACAGGAGTTTCGGGATTCTACGTAAAATTTTTAAATATTTATTTCCAAATTGCATTCAAAACTAATAACTATTTGAAAAAACTATTAACATCTATTTTTACGAGCCTTGAGCTATAAAATAAATGGATTAGTCTTGCTATAAAAAAATGGATACTCTTCTCAAGTAAACCTTTACCTCTACACCCCCCCCCCTCTATTAAAGGATTCGTTTCCTTTTTTCATTTTATCTTTAAGTTAGATTAATTTTTTTCCCTAAAATTCTACTAACTCTCCAATTCTTTTTCCTTCCACAAAAAAAAAACATAAACCTTCTTAGTTTTTTGTTTCAAAATTGATTTAAATAGACATATCCAGAATTATTTCAGCTAATTGTCTAAAAATTTAAACTGTAATTCGTAATAAAAAATAATGTTTTTAATTTCACATCCTGTATTCCAATTGCGTTGGCGTTGACAACAGTAAAAATGCTACTACGTAATAGACTACTGAAACTCGACTACCGTTAAGGAATTTTTCTTTGTGTCTGAACTTGCCAGAACATATTTGGCTAAAGATTTCTAAGAAAGGTTTTTCCTATGCCAAGAATTTTAGGAAAAGTTTCTCTAATTTTCCACTATTCAGTGCTGCAAAGAATTTAAATAAGGAAATGGAGTGCTTTTACATTTTACGTTCTGGATCACTGTTGTCGGATATTTTTAGTTATATCTATATAGCTATTTAAAATATATTGTTTAGTCGTTAATGTGTATTAAGTTGAAACAAAAGTGAAGTGTGGCAAAATACATTGGAAATATATAGTTTAGGCTATGGATTTGCACATTGAGGGGTTTGGGTGCGAATATATAGCCAAATTGTATATTCCTCATTCATTTTGCAATTTGCCATGAGTAAACACTAGTATAAGTATCATACGTATTGCAACAGCACTTCTTAAGTAAAAAACGATATTGGTGCAATGTATTATTTTTATTTTATTTTTTTACCAGGGCACTTATTATAGAAGGAGTTGAAGTTTCAAAAAGGGCTTCCTCGATTGGAAATTGAGAGGGTTATTGCCTTTTCTAATATTCGAAATTGATTGAAGGGCAAATAGCCCCTCGACTCACAACATTTCTCCAAACAAACCCAATAAAATTTGTTATGTAGCCATTCTGTTCAGCGTAGCTTAAAGGTCCAGAAGTTGTGTCTTGAGGTTGACACCCCACCTCCTTCCTCCATAGCCCTCAGGGCAAGGGCTGTAAGTTAAAGTCTGGGGACATGTAAGGTTTCTATAGAAAGGGTGGTCACATAGATTTTAGAAAGGGCTCATTGAATTGTTAGTAAGAAGTTCTAGGGGTTTTTTGAAGAGTTAAAGTGATCACAGGGCTACTACCCCCCTCCCCCCAAACGCCATGTTTTCCCAAAGTGTATCCAATAGAAAATTCGAGATGGCTATTTTATTCAAAAGAGTCCAGAGATCATATGACAAAGCTTTTGGTGTTGAAATAGACCCCCAGAGCCAGGGAGTAAAGTTTGTAAGTTATGCCCTGGGGCATTTAAGGTTTTCATGGAAGGGGTGGTTGTATAATCTTTAGAACAGGCTCATTTGGTTGAAAATTGAAAGGTCGAGTTCGCTTTCATGAGTCAAAAGCGATGGAGGGCAACTATCCCCTCCCTGACTACCTCTCTCATCGCCAAACGCATCTGATTGAGATTGTGAGATAGTCACTTTGTTCAAAATAGACTAAAGAACATATAACAATATCTTTAGGGTTGATACTTCCCCCCCACCCCCTTATAGCCTTGGGGCAATCTTTCTTAGGTATTTCTGGGGTCCCAAAAGATTTTTATTTAATGGGTGGTCATATAAACTTCAAATGGGGCTCATTTGATTTGAAATTAGAAGTTATTGTGCCGTTTTTGAGAGTCAAGAGTGATTTGAAGCACACCCCATGCCCATTATTTCCCCAAAAACATCCCATTACCATTTTAAATACTAATTTTTTCAGAATAATTGAAGGGTATGAAAATTATGTCTTTGAGGATTGACCCCCCCCCCCAGAGCCTTTCGGGTAAAGGTTTGTAAGCTATTCTCTGGGGGTATATAAGGTTACAATAGAATAGATGGTCGTATATAATTAGGAAAGGGATAAGTGGATTCGTAATCAGAAGTTCTAGGGCCCTTTTTAATATACAAAGTGATCAGGGGATAGCTACCTCCCCCCCGCTACACATCGTATTTTCCCTAAGAGCATCCAAAAGAATGTTTTAGATAGCCATTTTATTAAAAGTAGTACAAAGACCAAATAACAAGGCTTTTGGGCCTGATACAAACCACCAGAGTCTGGGGGGGAGGGTTGCAGGCTATGGCCCGGGCATTTCAGGTTTTTATGGAAGGGATGGTTTTTGGTAAACTTTAGGGGCGGCTCATCTGGTTTAAAATAGGAATTTCTAGTTCCCTTTTAAGAGTCAAAAGTGATGGAGATCAACCATCCCCCCTTTTTACGAGTGCCCGTCTTTTCACCTAACGCATTTGATTGAAATTGTGAGGAATTGTGAGTAGTTGTATCTAACTATACGAAACTACCTATAATTAAATAAAAAAAACAAGTTTATTTTAACTGAAAGTAAGGAACAACGTTAAAACTCAAAACGAACAGAAATGATTTCGTATATGAAAGGGGCTGTCCCCTCCTCAACACCTCGCTCTTTACGCTAAAGCTTTTTATTGTTTAACAAAAATAGAGTTGGGAGAAGTACCCATTCAGTCTCTGACCAGTTCACATCTTAAAATAAAAAGTACATTTCATGGATTAATTTTTTACTTGTGGATAAACCTAGGCACGGAGCCAATTGATTTTGCGTAAAGAAATTATTAAGCTAAAATCTGATTACACAAGTGACTTGCATGTGATTACGGCTTAAGGATTATTCATGGATAGCCGCTTTGGACTAGTATTCAGCACTATTATCAACTGAATCGTCCATTGAAATACTTGGACTGCTCGCAATTACTTGAAATTATTTGCAAATTACTGGATTAATTGGCCCACTCAATGATAAGTAATTATTTATTTTCATTGCTACGCTAATGTCAAAATTCAAGTCTTTTGACGTTGTTCTCGCTAATTTCAAAAGTTACCCCCCCCCCCTTGGCCAGCAATTGTTTTGCAGTCAGAAACTGGGGCCAAAGGATTATGGAGATAAACAGTTTTTTGCTTCGGCGATCATTCTGAGCACCAAGCGGCAGAGTCTAATTTGAAATTACTTTCGGATAAACCTCGTGCTCGCAAAGGAACGGAAAAAGATGTTGTTAAAGCATTTACCGAATTGGATTCGTTTCCAAACGTTTATAAATCCTCATCACCTACTTATCTGGCATTAAACCCAGCGAGCGTTATTGTAGAAGCCTCACTGGCATCTAGCCTGATCCTGCAAAAAATAGCTTTTACCCAGGATGAATTAAATCGAACACAAGTGAATCTTACAGCTGAGATTTCCCGTCAAGTTAAGGCTAAACTATCAGACCCTGATACAGAAAATCAAGCAATTGATATTATAGTAAAAAAAAATTCATGATGCTATTTCCATTGATCACAACCCAAAATTCCAAGAAATAGAAAAATCACTTAAAGGACTATTTGCAATGGTTAAAAGCTTGGAAAGTAGGATTTTGTCACTGGAATCGAAGAAGATGTTTTTGAACAAGAACATATTCTGGATTTCTTAGTGATGAATAGAGTAAGGCAGAGGCCTTAAAATGATTTTAAGAAAGGATCATCAGTTATTATTAAAGACAATATGTTGATCCCTCGTTTTGAAATCAATAACGTTGTAAATGTTTATCGATTTAGTTTGAATGACACTAACGATCAATCTAAAGTGTCTCCAGTGCTAATACGCTTCAAAAATGTGGAATTAGCTCGAGTTGTTTTCAAAGAAAAGACTAAACTAGCAAAGAGTGGAATATTTTTATCAGAATCGCTAACAAAAAAGCGTCGTGAAATTTTAAATGTGGCAAGAGATTGCTTCGGTAAATTTAATGTATGGACTGACCGCGGGCAAATTTCGGCCAAACCACCTGGTCAATCAATGATACGAAAGATTCGATCATTTACAGATTGTGCTTAGATATTTTTTTTTTTTTTTTTTTTTTTTTTTTTTTTTTTTTTTTGTACATGTATATTTTATGATTTAATGCCATATCTAAAATCTATTGTCTTGTTTTCTACTGGCAAATCAGAAACACCCCCACTTGTAGGACGACTTTTTGACCTCGAAAATAACCCGTTAGATGTTTTAAGTATTATCAATAATTCTATCGGGCATATCAACAGTTATTTGACGCCAGTGAACCACGCAGTAATTAGTAAATATGTTTCTAGTCTGAGGGAGGTTGTCAAGCGGGATGGATATTTTTCAGTGCTCCAGTTGAATATCCAGGGTCTTTGTTCTTCAATTGACCATCTAAAACAGATTGTTTCTGATGGGCTACCTGACGTTGTTGGTTTATGAGAGACTTTTTTAGATTCTAAAAATGATATGCTTTTGGATTTGCAAGGTTATAAAATGAAACGACTGAATCGACAAAAGATGGCCAAGGGTGGTCTTGCTTTGTATATTTCTAATAATCTCCCATATTCTCTTAGAATGGATTTATCCAGAAATATTGAAGGTGTCTTTGAGTCACTTTTCATAGATATTAAATTTGGAGGTAAGGATTTAATTGTTTGTATTATTTATCGATCTCCTAGTGGCTCTATTCCACTGTTTCTACACACCCTTAATGATCTACTGGATACCATCCTAAAACAGTCGACTGAATTAATTATTATGGGAGATTTTAATATAAACTTGATGGATATAAAGTATTCTGTATCTTTGGATTTTCTGTCGTCCATGCTTGCCGCAGGTACTTTACCTTCTGTATGTATCCCATATCGCATAACAGAGAGTACGTCATCTCTGATTGACAATATTTTCTGTACGGCCACCTTGATCCAAAATAATGTTTTAGTGAGCGACATTTCCGATCATTTCCCTGTTTACTCT